>NC_080072.1:53378355-53678355 GCF_949987535.1 Balaenoptera acutorostrata | reverse complement strand
GGCCCTCAGCAGTAAAAGCGCGGAATCCTAACCAGTGGACCAGGGAATTCCCTCTGGCACCTCTTAAGTCACTTCACAAAAGTGGCCACCCTCTCTGTCATGAGCTTGGATCTCTCCTAGCCCAAGTCCAGACTCAAGTGAAGGGCACCTCCCCTGGCACAGAAGAGGTGCGTGCTGCACTGTCGATGGAAGGCAGGCTGGGGAAGCAGGTGTGGTCTGCAAAGGCCCAGCTGGGCTTGGAGGCTGGCACTCCCCCAGGCCACATTGGTAGCAATGCTGTAACCCTGATAATCTAAGCAGTGCGTTCACTAAGCACTTTCACACCAATGAGCTGCCTGAGGAGGGTTATGGGTTCTGCTTTACTAACACGATGGATAATAACATCCAAAGGGTCAGTGGCAGGATTGGGAGCAGAGCCCAGTTCTAAGACCCTGCCTAGGGCTTCCCTGGTGGCGCAGTGGTTAAGAATCCACCTACCAATGCAGGGGACATGGGTTCGAGCCCTCATCCGGGAAGATCCCACATGCCACGGAGCAACTAAACCCATGTGCCACAACTACTGAGACTGCGCTCTTGAGCCTGCAAACCACAACTACTGAGCCCTCGTGCCACAACTACTGAAGCCCGTGTACCTAGAGCCCGTGCTCTGCAAAGAGAGAAGCCACCGCAATGAGGAACCCACGCACTGCAATGAAGAGTAGCCCCCGCTTGCTGCAACTAAAGAAAGCCCGTGTAGCAACAAAGACCCAACACAGCCATAAATAAATAAATTAATAAATTAATTAATTAAAAATAAAGTTCCCTTTAAAAAAAAAAAAAAAATAAGACCCTGCCTAGAGGCAGCCCAGGCAAGGCAGAAACCAAAGCCATTTCCAGCACTTGTGTCCTTCGTGCTGCCTCTAATCTAAGCAGAGTGAGGCTGTGGGAAGTGACCTTCAAGGTTCTGATGACAGCTTTGCCACTGAGCCCTGTGTGACCTGAGACGAGTGTTTTGTTCTCTTTTTGCTTTGCTTTCCTGAGTACAATGTGACTATATCACACTAGAGACTGCCCTTCCAAAGATCATGTGTCATGAGAAATAGAGCTGGGGACCCTCAGAGACGATGCAGCATTGCCCCACGCTATCAAGGTGGGAGCACAGAGGCTCTGAACCCTCAGGGACCTGGCCAGGCTCACACAGCCAGGACAGGGTCCCAGGTCCTCAGCTTCTTGAGCCCTGCCCCTCCCTCTGCTCCACAAGAAGGGCTGTATGAAGCTCTTCTCCCTCCAACACACACTCTCTTGGGTGTAGCTGGAGGATAGGAAATAAAACTTTATTGTATCAGTTTAAAATCCCAGGCCATCTGGTCCTCACGTCATGCCTGTGCAGTGGGCTGGCTCCCGTGCACACCCCGTGCTGGGGGTAGGCGTGGGGTCAGGCCCAGCTAGCCTTCTCTTACCCCTGCTCCAGTCTGCAGCCCACCAGAGTTATGTCAGCAACGCCTGGCGCAGCATCTGCTTCTTCTGGGGTGTGAGGCGGGTGGGGAACTGGATGTCAAAGAAAATGAAGAGGTCCCCCTTCTTGGTGGGGTCCTCTGGCAACGGCATCCCCTCACCTGGCACCTTCTTGAAGTACTTGGGGCTGAGACGGGAGGATGAAAGAAGGGGGCTCAGAGGGCACCCCAGAGCAGCACAACCGCCCCTGCCCAGAAAACCTCAGGTGTGGGGCGGTCAGCAGCTTCTAGAACTAGTGGGAGGGGAGAGGAGACTGGCTTGTTCCAGACAACTTGCTCCCTGAAAACTGTTTACACTGAGGCTCTGATTGTGGATTCCAGGAATCCCATTTTAGATGGGAAACAGGACAAGGAGCAGACCCTGGGTTGGGCTGGGGGAGTGCTGGGCTGCTGAGCTTCCCATGCAGAGGGCCTTGCTTGGAAAAGGGCTTAGGGGATGCAACTCAGAATTCTAGAACTTCTAGAGGATGAAGGCAACAAGGATTTCCCAACACAGCGGGCCTCTGGCCTCCACAATGGCGGCCTGCAGCTTGGCCAGAGAGGGGGCTGGATTTCAGTCTCTCTCACCCCTTTGTGCTGGGTACAACCTGAACAACTATACCAGGCCAGCCTGTCCGACACACCCTCTAAGGACCAGGCAGCCCTTCTGCGTATTGGGGCCCAAGCAGATGGACTCACTGGACGATGTCATTGATGGGGATGTTGAGCAGACGGTCATCTAGGGTCTTCACCTCCACGGTGCAGCAGGTCAGAGCCTAGGGGACATTAAGGCCAAAGGTGGGAGTGGGGGAGGTCCCCATGTCCATTCTGTTTAGAAGGCACTTTATGAGACTATTCAGTGCCAGGCCCTACGCACTGGAGACAGAAGGATGTTCAAGGACTAATAGGTGAGTGAGCCAGGCTATTACCTGCTCTCAAGGAGTTCACAGTCTGGGAGACAAGAATGATGTTGATACATGTTATGACAGAGGGAAGTAAAGGGGTCGGTGGGAGCCAAGGCGGCGGGTCCACCGAACCATTCTGGGGTGGGGCAGGAGGGCTCCCTAGTGGTGGTAGCAGTTGATGAGGGCCTTAAAGGGTGAGGAGGAGCCTGCCAGTTAGACAAGGTGGGCAGACAGCACTCCAGGCAGAGGGCCCAGCATAAGCAAGAGAACGAGGGTGTGAAAAAGAATGCACCCAATGGGCAGGAGCTCTAAGTGGCAGTGGCTGCAGTGCAGGGGATGAGATCAGCAGGGGCCAGACAGCAGAGGGCCTTGAATGCCATGCAAAGATGTTTAGACAGGAGTGTGGCAGGGTCAGATAACTTTGTGGAAAGACCCTGGTGGGGAAGTGCCTGAAGGAGATGAGAAGAAAGGCAGGAAGGCCACTGAGAAAGCTGCTGCACACACCCAGATGCACAGACCTGGACAGTGGGGCTGAACAGAAGTGGACCAAGTGGAAAGAGATTTGGAGGTGGAATTAACAGGACTTAGTGCCTGACCGCAGGTGGGGTCGGGGAGGGGCGGCAAAGTCTAGGCTGGTGCCCAATTTTTTGCTTGTGTTGTGAGGGCGCAGAGGGGCCACTCACACTCAGGAGTGAAGACAGCCACAAAGGTTTTGTGTGGCACTTATCACGTTCTGAAGGCCTGCGCCATGCACCGGGGGGAGTGGCGAGTGAGGCCTGCTTGCCTCAGAGCCTCCCATGAGGTGGGGGGCCTCATTCTGATCTGCCCACCCCTTGTTCCTCCACTTTGCCCACTCACCTTGCCCAAGGGGATGGAGTTCACAAAAAAGAGGTTGTCGTTCTCCCTGCGGAAGCGAGGATGTAGCTTCTCCTTTACGATGAAGATGACGTCGGCTGGGATGATGTTGGGACCCTGGGCAGGGGGAGCCAAGGGATGACAAGGCCTAATTGGCTGTGTGACTTTGGCCAAGTTTCTGCCTCTATTGTCCCCATGTCATCCTCTGAACAATGAGGAGATTAGACCAGGTTTTCTGGAAGGGCCTTTCCAGTCTGGCTTCATAGCCCCTCCTCTGAGAAGCCTACCCCAAAGAATCCTGCTCTACCCCGATTACTGTCCTCTACTGAGCAGCCCAAGTAGATGCACGCAGCTGGAGGGCAGAACACTGTACTGGGGACAGAGAACTGCCTGCAAGTCTATTCTGCCAAGCTTCATTAAGTTCCAGAACTCTGCTGGGTCTCTTCTGGGCCCTAGTGACAGAGGAATCAGACTGGCCACCCCCCCCCCAAGGGCTTCCAGTCTAGTGGAGGAAACAGGCACACAGTGAATCCTCAGCAGGCTCAAGAAAGTGATAAAGGGAACCCAGAGGCGGGAGCTCAGAGAGGCGCTGACCCAGGGGGGGAGGTCAGGGAAGGATGCCCAGAGCATTGGAGCTGGGTCTTGAAGTGGGTTTTTCGGAAGTAGGTGTTTCATAAGTGAGAAAGGGGGCAAGAAGTACAGGCAGAGGAATTTATCACTCTGGCTCCAAAGACACCATCATCCTGCCTCTTCTCAGGACTTGAGGATTCAGCATGCCTTGGACAATAATTTTATATTTTTATTTAAGTAAGTATTTAATTTAAAATTATTATAAATAAATGGTTTCTGCGTAGCTCCTATAGTTGCGCTTTACTCAGAGAAACACTAAAGAAAATCAGGAAGAACACTGATGTTAGGACTGGATTCTCCTTTCAGCTCTGGTGCCCTTGCCCAGGGAAAGTCCCTTCCCTCTCTAGGCCTCAGTTTCTCACTCTGCAAAATGGGGAGAAGCCCTGGGCTACCCACTCCCCGAGGCATTGTGTGAGGCTCTGTCCCTCGGAATGGACATTAGGGATCAGCTCACCCACGCTGCAGACTGGTCTCCCTTCCAGACCAGGGCTCATACGGGCAAGAAAAAGCATTGCCTCCTTCTCCCTCAGTCTTCCCACCACATGAACCCATGTGACTGTCCCTAGGCAGCTTCCCTGCTCACCTGGTCCCCTTCCTTCTCGAAGGTGATACGTGTGCCCTGCCTCCAACCAGGCTTCACGTCAATCGTGAGGATCTTGTCCTTGATGGTAGAGGAGTACCCATCCTCGTTCAGCACCTGTAGCGAGATGACAGGGGAGGGAGATTTGCTCAGGATTTCCCAGCTGGCCTTTACACACATGAGAGATGCTCCATGGGATCTGTGCTCAGCTCAGTTCTCTAGCAATGGGGAGAACTTGCCCTGAGCCATCCCCACTCCCACCCTATTCCACTGGAACCAAGAGTTTATGATTCCAGGATGGCAGGGCGTGTCATGGGGTTAGGGCCTGAGGTGCCAATCAGTCACCATGAGTCGATCAAGGCTACAACTCCAGCCCTAGAAATTACGTGGCCCTGGCTTCTAACAGACACACGGTGAACACGCACTCACTTCCTCTCCCACCCCAGAGGCTTTGGCCCTGAGCCTCTGGCAGGTCTCTTAATCCCGAAGGGAGAAAGACCACAGAGGGCAACATATCTCAGCCTCACCCAAAGCATTCCTCTGTTATGTCATCCATCTATTCTCCAATCACGTACCCAGATGGGTGCCATCTGCGGAAAGCATGGCTACAGCTGGCATCTCCTCTGTTGGGCAAAGGTGTGAGGTGGCCTTGCTCATGTGCCTAGCACAGGGCTGGACCATGGGACAGGGCCAATGCAGGGTCTGGACCCTGGGGCACTGAGGGTCTTCTTCAACCAGTCCCCTTGGGAACTGTCCCCCAGCCCACCCCTCCATGCCCGCACAGCTCCTTCTTACTCATGAGGCGGACACCCAGATGTAAACCCAGAGGGTATGGTCTGGTAATGCCCAGAGAGCAGAATTCACAGGAGACTCCTCCCACCCAGAGCTCTCCCTCTTCCCTCAGGGATGGGGTTGAACTGAGAAGAACGGAAAGAGCTCCCAGTTAGCACACAGAGGGGATTCCCGCATTAGGGAAGAACCAGGCTAATACCCTCAATTGTCCCTTACCAAACTTCAGATTTTAGAATTCTACCATCTCCAAATCTAAGATTCCATGATTCTGTAAGAGACCATACTTGAGGTCTCCAGTTAGGGTCAGGGAGGAGGTGACCAGTAGGGTTGGAGGGGACAGAAGGTGGCTCCCAAGTACTCACCCTTCGGGAGATCTTAATTTTCTTGGTGCAGCCAAAGAATAAGTCCTCCAGGGACAGGTAGAGGTCTCGTTCGATTGGGGGGTCCTGTTTCTTGACCCCTCGGCCCCGGAGTCCCCCAAAGTTCAAGTCCACCTCATTTCCTTCTGCATCAAAAAACTCTGCAGGAGGTGGGGAGAGGCAAGGAGTAGGAGAAATTGTGTCCAGGAACTCGGATTCATAGACAATCCCTCCATCTCTTCAGTCCCCAAGTGTAATACCCAGACTCCCATTCCCACCTCGCAGACTCAGACTGTTTGGCCGGGCCAATGAGCTGTCCTTGTAATAGGGAAGAACCTTTGTACTCTATTACAAGTTAATCACTAAATGGATGTTACCTATAAGCTTAAATTATATGTAATGGCCCATCTCTGGGAACCCTACCTCCCAGGTAATGAGCATTAAGCTAAAATACCCTTGTTTAGCTCACAGGTAACATCCTGACCAGGCTCACCTGTGAATGACTGCAGGAAGGAAGAAATTAACACCTCCCCTCCTGAGGCTGACCGGAGCTAGGAAATGTGACTTTACTGCCTCCCCTTTTAGTATAAAGGAAGCCTGAATTCTAACTCAGGCAAGATGGTTCTTTGGGACATGAGTCCACCATCTTCTTGGTTTGCTGGCTTTTCAAATATAGTTGCTATTCCTTGCCCCCAACAACTCATCTCTCAATTTATTGGCCTGTCCTGCAGCAAGCAGTAGAAGCTTGGACTCAGTAACATCCTCAACTGTAGATCCAAGGATTACCATCTCTTGATGCCCTCTACTGCTTCATCCCCCACTTTGGACTCCCTTCACCCACACTTCCCTACCTCCCTCCCCGACCCCACCCCTACCTCTGGGGAAGTGCTCCTCAACTCTGGCTGCCTCAGGAGAGGAGTGTCCTCTGGTGGCAGTGGCTGGTAGTGCCAGAAATGATGTGCTGTTAGCTTTTGTGGAGGAGGGTAACAGCATGCCAGTCCTCCCTACCCTTCCCCAGGCTCCATTCCTCCTCCCTGTTCAGCCCAGCCCGAGACCACTAGAGACCCCAGACTCAAATTTCTATGAAGTCAGCAGCTGAGATGGGGAGAGACAGGGTTAATCCCTAACAAATTAGAGGTGTCACCAACATGTTCCCAAACTCCTCTTTCCTCAACTTCTTCTAGCCCTTCCCAGCTCTACACCCATAACCCCTCTTGCTGCCCCACCTTCCATCCTAGTGCAAAGAGCCCCTGCCCTTGAGGTGCACTGCAATAGTCCGGGCTTCAGTTTCTCAGTCTGTGGGGTGGGGTAACATGCTTGACCTGCCTTCCACCATTAGGATCAGATAACAAGATGATGATGAACTAAAACTAGCTCAGAGGGACCTCCTTGGTGGTTCAGTGGCTAAGACTTTGCCTTGCAATGCAGGGGGTGCCAGTTCGATCCCTGGTCGGGGAGCTAAGATCCCACGTGCTTCGCAGCCAAAAAAACCAAAACATAAAACAGAAGCAATATTGTAACAAATTCAATAAAGACTTAAAAAATGGTCCACATCAAAAAAAAAAATCTTTAAAAAAATAACTAAAAACAAAACTCTCTGAGAGCTTACTACGTGTCAGGTGCTGTTCTCAAATCTTTGCGATATTATCTTATTGGCCCAGAGAGGTCAAACAAAATGCCCACAGTCCCACAGCTAGTGGTGGTAGAGTTGGGATGTGAACCCAGGAGGATTTGACTACAGAACCTGTGCCCTTAACCACTATGCTTAATGAAGCCCTTTGTAAACTGCAGGGGTCACTATCATAATTAAGATTTTTCTGTACTCTGCCCCTGCTGGTTAGTGTCACAAAAAGAACTTTGCAGGCTAGAATGACCTTAGGCTAGGGAGGGCAAGGTGGTGTCACACTCTGTCCCCTTAAGATGTGATGAGTCATCGACACAGATGTAGAGAACAAACGTATGGACACCAAGGGGGGAAAGTGGTGGGTGGTGGTGGTGTGATGAACTGGGAGATTGGGATTGACATATATACACTAATATGTATAAAATAGATAACTAGTAAGAACCTGCTGTATAAAAAATAAATAAAATAAAACTCAAAAATTCAAAAAAAAAAAATGTGATGGGTCATCGAGAGGCCTGTGAATTACCGGGTCCCCTCTTGCATGGTTGAATTCATTTGTTCTCCCAGCACCTATGGTGTGCCAGGTCTCAGACACCCCAAAAGCCAGGTCACAGGAAGCCAAGCCCCTCAATTCTGCAGGGAGATGGGACACAAGAACCCCTAGGGTGAAGCACTATAGCAGTATAACTCCTGGGCATTGCCTGAGGGACCCCCATACCATGAATCTGACCTTCCCTAATGAGCAATGCCCCTGTAAGCTCTGGTTTGGCTCCTCTGAACAGCTTCTTCCCCATGCACCTGTCCCTGGGAGAGATAGGCCCATTGTATGGCATTTTTCTGACTCCAAAGCCCATTTTCATAAAGATCATCTCATTTGATAATGACCTGTGAGGAACTGGCTGTTTAACAATGAGGAAGCTGAGGTTTCAGAGAGGTGAAGAGATTTGTCCAGAATCACATGGCTCACAAGTGGTGGTGCATTGATTTGAAACAGGCCCTCTGACTCCAAGTCCCTTGCTTTTCCAGTTTCACCTGGAGTTTATAAACTCAGCTTCCTCTGGCAGACAGGTGAAGGCAATGCACAGTAGGAGGGGCTTCTGAGCAGGCTGTAGCCCACTTAACATATCAATGTGGAGAAGAGGAAGAGGAAACCTTTGAAATGCAGACAAGCTGTAGTATAGCCAGGCAATGAAAATCTAGACTCTGTGAGTTGCTTAACTGGAGCCAGGAAGGAAGACAGGTCTGAAGGTGAACTGTCCTTGCAAGATGATTTGGAGCCTTGAAAATCAACTCTTTGTCAGTTTGCCTTGAACCTGGAATCATTCACACATCCATCCCTGTATTCATCTCACTAACACACGCTTGTACGTTGAAATCTTATGCAGCCATTAAAATGAATAAAATAGGTCTGTTTATAATATAATGTATAATAAGATAATCTCCAAAATATAAGTGAAAAAAAATCAGTGTATATAATGTGGTCCTTAACAAAATAAAAGGCTGTGTAAAAATAAATATAAGCTCATAAATCCATAGAATATTTCTAGAAGGATACAAACACTGTTAACAGTGAGTGGCTGCTTCTGGGGAAGGAATGGAGGACTGGAATTTCTTTTTCAATAATTTTTTTTTTTTTTACCATGGACTATATATTTCTTAAAGTAAACAAAACTACTCAGAGAAAAGCATCTTCTATAGCTATGTCCTTCCCAGTAAGGCAAAGGGGCAGGCAGGACCTCTTACCATTAAAGGGGTTATCTCCACCGAAGAACTCATGGAAAACCTTTTCCGGGTTGCCGTGGAAGACATAACCAGTTGTCCACGGGGTCTGCGATCCAAACTCCAGAGGAATTCCACCCTTCAGGCCTTCCTCTCCGAACTTGTCATAGATGCCTCTTTTCACAGCTGTGGATATGTGTCACCTTGAGGAGGGATCCAGCATAGGGGCTAAGAGAGCTGGAGGGCTGGGAAGCAGAAGGATATGGGGCAGAGAGGAAGGGGCGGGGCGAAAACAGCCTTATTTCTAAGGTGCCTGCTGTCTGGCAGTCTTTGGAGGGAGACTCTAGAAGTTAGGGATTTCATTTCATCTTGGGTGGACCTAGGTATGATCCCCTAGCCCAGAGGAGAGATGACAAAGACTGAAACTTGCTGGGGGAGGGATGGGGATCGGAGAAGACAGTGAGAGACTGAGGGTCGGGCTATCATCCTGGGGTTTGGCTTAACTCAGTCATCACAGCTACTGTCTTTTGTGGGGTAAATAGAATCCTAGGGCCTTGAGATTGTAGGATGTAAGAATTCTAGAGCTTCCAAATTCTAGAGCTTTGAAATCTTAGAGTCCGAAGTCCTGAAAACTTGGGGCTGGAGAAACATTAGTGATCTTCTGGCCATTCTTCTGCACAGTATCCATGATTACAGTCTCCAGAACAAGCCCTTAGGGAACCCATGTGGGCACTGCCTCAGGCAGGGGCGGGGGATCTCTTTCCCTAGGCTTCAGTTTTCCATAGGAGAGAGATTTCCTAATCACAGACCCCTCTCTGTCCCTTTGTACATATGCTGTCCTCGGGGAGATGGAGATGTAGCTTCTTGGCAATCAGGGAATAACCGGGCGTGTCTGCCTCAGCCTTAGCCTTCTTCCCTGGCAGCAAGCATCTCACTCTGCAGTCCTGCAGGGGACGGGTGGGGCATGGGGCATGTGGGGGGGCCCTGCCCCAGGTCCTGCACTGCTGAGACTAGGGGAGCACATCAGCCTAATCTGGGGCCTCTCCACACCACGTCCTCCACCTTAGTTTGTGCCTACTGAGAAAGGCAGTTCATTATGTTTTCTTTCTCAATTTGTTTAGATTCTGGGCAGGCAAGAGGAATGCTTACTCTCTGTTGGGCCCCCTCAGAAAGCCCAACGCTCAGAGACGTGAGGATGATGTTAACAGAGACGCGGGGCGGAGGAGCTGCCCTCCATGCTCAGTCCCAATCACTCACGGTCGCTCAGCACATCGTAGGCCTCCGCTATTTGCCTGAATGCCTCCGCTGCGGATGTCTCAGTGGACCTCAACGGGTGGTTCTTAAGGGCAAGTTTCCGGTACCTAGAGCGAGGAGGGTTAATATCCTGAGGCACAGACCAAGGTTCAGAGCTGGCTCTGCTGTCTGCTGCCTGGTGGTCTCTCGGAGCTTTGATGTTCCAGCTATAAATCAGGGCTGTGGTGGCCAGGGAGGCACATCACTCAGATCCCCTGGAAGAGAACCCAGTGTCGGGTGCATGGTTGACTGACAGTCCCAGTAGCTGCCCCACTGGCCATTTGTGCTGAGGCTGCACTGGCCCCAAGCTGCTCCCAACCTATGCCTATGCTTTTTGGGGTATCAGTGCTGCACCAGCCCTACAGGACCCAGGTCTCCTCCAATGCCCAACCTCTGCTTGAGGCCTCCCCATCAGCCTGGCTGAGATTTTCTCTGGACGACGCCACAGCCCTCCTTACCCAGCCCTTCCTTCCCTCTCTCCTTCCACAAGCATCAGACCTGCACTATGGTCTGAAGGCTCCCCGGCACATTCCTAGTCCCGCTTCATCCTCACAGTTGTTTCCCTCAAACACTTCTTGCACATCTAATTCTGTCTTGGTGTCTGAACTGACACACAGGCTTCTTGGGAAGATTAGATAAAATAAGGTGTCAGAGGGCCTGGTACAGAGAGGCACTCAGCACAGATCAGGTTGTCTCGCTGTCTCCCCCTCTGTGCTCATTGTTTCCCCTATTTCTTTTTTATTTGTTTATTTGTTTGTTTATTTATTTGCCTGTGTCAGGCAGGTCTTAGTTGTGGCATGTGGGATCTTCGCTGCAGCATGCAGGATCTTTTGTTGCGGCGCTCGGGCTTCTCTCTAGTTGTGGCGTGCAGGCTCCAGAGTGCGTGGGCTCAGTAGTTGCAGCACGTGGGCTTAATTGCCTCGCAGCCTGTGGGATCTTAGTTCCCCGACCAGGGATCGAACCCGCGTCCCCTGCATTGGAAGGTGGATTCTTAACCACTGGACCACCAGGGAAGTCCCTCTTTCCCCCATTTATGTGTCTGCCCAATCCCACCACACAGTGATGCCACACCTGCAGCATCTGGGGATCTGTATCATTACATCCCAAGAGGAAAGACATGGCACGAGCTGGTGATTTGTGGAGAGTTTAAGACAGCACAATACCTTAAGGCTACGAGTCCTGAGGTGCCCTGACCACCCATGAGCCTGTAGCAGTGAGGGGAGGGAGAGGTTACTGAAATCCCGCAGGAGAGAGTGTGTGGACACGGCCTTGGTAAAAGCTGTGATCTTTGATTCAGGGCCATAGCCAACCTGAACAGATCCCATAAGGAGGGAGCTGGGAATAAATACCCCTGCCCCACCCTCCTCCCTCCCAATCTCCTGCCTTGTGCTCCTTTTGCAGGATGCATCTGGAAGTCTGAGGGCCAGGAGGTCTGCTGATGCAGTTCATACGGGCCAGTCTCCCAGAGCAGAGAGCAGGGTGCAGAAAGGTGGGGCGGGGGTCTGCAGGAGCAAAAGGAGGGCATCCGCACAGCCTCCTCAGTCACTCAGTACACATGTGGTCCCACACACGGTCCGCCGGTCACGGGGCGTCTCCTCAGCCCTGCTCACACCTTCCATGCCGGTGACCCCAGAGCTCTGCCGTGCTCCTTACTCCACTCCACACACTCCATGGACAAGCTCAGCTGGCCGACGGCTTTGAGCACCAGCTACACGCTGGTGATTCCCAAATCTCTATCTCAAACCAGTTCGCTCCCTTGGCTCCAGACCTCTGTACCTAGCTGCCTACTTGGTATCTCCTCTCCAGTGTCTCACGGGCCCTACAACCTCAATGAGCCCAAACGTGCACACATTTTCATTCCCTAAACTTTTCCCCATTTGTCCAGACCCTGAAGCGGAAAAGCTGAGTATCTTCCACTCCAAGTTCTCCTTCGTCCCCTCCACCCCCATCCCATCAGTCACCAAGGCACATCAGCTTTTCCTTCTAAATAATGTTTTCTTGCTGCTTCTTCATCCCTACAACCATTGCAGAACCATGTCTTCCTGTTTCCAGTTTCCCCTTCTCCAGTCTATTCTGTGTGCTGCCACCAGTTTGATCTCTCTCTCTGTTTTGTTAATTTGATGTTTTTAAAATGCTCCCTGACCAAGTCACTCTCCTGCCTGAACCCTTTACTGGTTCCCCCTTTGTCTTCAGCATAAAATTCAAATGTCTCTGAGATTCAACTTCCGCTTCTCTCTCTGCCCTTCTCACTCACAGCTCTCCCTTCCTGCTCCCACGACCTCTCCTGTCCTTCTCTCCAGGCTCCAAACTCCGCACTCTGCACTGCTCATGGCTTTGACATTCTCCTCCCTTTACCTGGAATGCTCACCCCTCTCCAGCCCCTTTCATCTCCTCCTGGCAAATATTTATTCATCTTTCCACATTCAACTCAGGGGTCAACTCCTCCAGGATGTCTTCCCTGACTGCAGTTTCCAGTCTAGATTAGATACTCTTTCCCACATCCCCAAGTGCCTTTGATCCTCGTACTTAGCACGTGGTGTTTCAGTTGTTTGATGAATCTGTCTCTCCCACCAGCCTGTGAGTGAGTCCCTCCAGTTGCTGTGTCCAGTTCTCTGTGTCCTCAGTGCCTAGCACCAAGTGCAATGAGTAAACGTTGTGAAATCACTGTCCCACAAGGCAGCCCATTTCGCTATGGGGCCAGTCTGACTTTTAGGCAAAGCTTTCTCTTACTGAGCTGGGTCTGCTGTCCTGTGACTCTGCCTCCATCCACGAGGGTCCTGGTCCTGGCTCTGCCCTGGGGGGCCTTACAGACAGAATCTGCTCTGTCTACCTTGACAGACTTGAAGGCAATTTTCACACCCTCCCTGAGACTTCTAAACCAGCCCTTCTCAATTACAAAGGTTGTAGTCAGGTGTGAGAATTGCAAGAAAACTCTAACAGTGAGTAAAAGTAACGAGGTTTTAGAAGAGTTCAGTTTTCCATATAAATTTGAGTGGTTTTAAGCTCTGCAGTAACATCACTCTCATTCACCTGCTTTGCTGAGTGGGAGAGGAAGGGGTGAAGTCACAGCCCAGATGTGGCAGCCTAGGATGAATGAGTGAGAAGTTAATAGCTGGGCGATTATGAATCATCGTGGTGCTTGTCTTCATTACATAAGTTTAGCCTTTTTTGGGGGGAGGGGTCAAAATCTAGGTACTCCCATGGGAGAGTGTGTCAAACATGTGACTCATGCCTTAAGAGTTGTTTCAGGGGGACTTCCCTGGTGGCGCAGTGGTTAAGAATCCGCCTGCCAACTCAGGGGACATGGGTTTGAGCCCTGGTCCAGGAAGATTCCACATGCCGTGGAGCAACTAAGCCCGTGCGCCACAACTACTGAGCCTGCGCTCTAGAACCTGGGAGCCAAACTACTGAGTCTGCATGCCACAACTACTGAAGTCCACATGCCTAGAGCCCATACTCTGCAACAAGAGAAGCCACAGCAGTGAGAAGCCTGCACACCGCAACGAAGAGTAGCCCCCGCTCGCCGCAACTAGAGAAAACGCGTGCAGCAATGAAGACCCAACGCAGCCAAAAATAAATAAATAAATAAATAAATTTTTTTTAAAAAAGAGTTGTTTCAGGGGAGAAAGGTTAAGGACTGTTGTTTGGAACATATATGGTTCTTTTAATCACTCTTTATAAGACATGGTTTCAGATGCAAATGATTGCTGGGCATTTTCATGCTCATTATCTCATATAATTCTATTTCAATACCACAACAATTCTTATTTTTCATTTTATTTTTTTTAAGAGATGGGAAAACTGAGGCTCAGAAAGGTTAAGCAATTTGCCCAGGTCACACAGCTAGCAGATAAGAGAACCTAGGTTCAGACCTGGCTCTTTCCAGTGCTTAAGTTGGGCTTATCTTTCTGCATTCCAACTGCCCTCCCTCCCTGTGACCTTTCCCTAGACAGGTCTCACTGGCCAATGAAATGCTATGAACAGTGGGTGACATCACACACTGTCCCGAATTGTTCTCTAATTGATTAACAAGTTTGTGTCTTGTTTCGCCAGCCACACTATAGACTCTCTCTACTTACCCCACTGAGATCCCCTATGGGACTTGGCCCGTGGTAGGCAATTAGAGCAGGCAAGGTGTCTGAATACTGGCTCTGCCGGTTACTAGGCACATAGCCTTGGGATAATAATGGTACCTACCTCTCAGGGCTGTTGTGAGGATTAAGTGAAATAATGATGGAAGGTTCTCAGAACAGCATCTGCACAATTCAGTAAGTGTAGCTGTTATCATACAACCTTAATTAATTAAATTGTCCTAGATTCCTCCCTTTTTTCTTGACCCTGCAATGACCCAATTTATAGCTAAGTCCATTCTCTCTTCTCTCTCCAGCCCACTGCCCTGCTTCAAGCCTCATCTTTTGCCTTGATTATCATGACAGCTTCTGAAAGGGTCTCTCTCCTTCCAAGATAGCTTCCACATGCCCTGTATGTCCCCTTTCGTAACATTCATCAAGCTTGCTGTGACTTATTCAACATCTGTATCCACCAACAAAGTTAAGCTGCACATCTGATTCACGATATCTCTAGCTGCTGAGACTGCACCGAACCCATATAAGTAGGCGCTCAGTAAATATTTGTCAAAAAATATTTTTTCAGAAAAATGTGCTGATTCCTGTCTTAGACACACCACAAAGTCCCCAAGACTTGATGGAACTATTCAGAGATGTAATTTATTCAATGCCAAAACCCCACGTGGACAGCCAGAATAAAATATGTAATACATCCATCTGGTCAGGTCACTCTCCAGTTCACAATACTTTGGGTCTCCATAATATTAAGCATAAAGTCTCCTTTGTTACCATTTTATTGCTAGGAAAACCAGGGTACCCAGGAGAGCAGACAGGGCATAGAGAGTAAAGGATGATGGATTGGGAACCCTGACCCAGCCCAAAGCCAGGAAGTAGGTGTGCAAGAAGCAAGAAAAGGAACAAGGTCTACCTTGCCTGCCCTAAGCTGTGCAGGAAAGCTCAGTTTGGAAGAGATGAGGGTGGGCCTGTCCCAGCACAACCCAAAAGCCTCGCTCCTGCCCCCACTCACGCATTCTTGATCTGGGTATCTTCTGAATTGCGAGTGATCTGGAGCACAGAGTAATAATCCTGGCCCATGGCTGGCTGGTTGTCAGTCGGTGGATAGTCCTGACTCCAGCGGATCTGTTAGTCTGCATTCAGTGGTTGCTCCTGACAACCGCACAGGGGCACTCTGGGAGTTGTAATCCTTCCTGCCTCAGCAAACCGCCTTCTCAGCTGTGCCCATAGAAGAGGGATTGAGAAAACTGGGACTGATTCTGCGAGCCTAAGGATCACTCAACTCAGAAAACAGAGTTTTTCGTATGGACACCAAGGGGGGAAAGTGGCGGGGGGTGGGGGTGGTGGGATGAATTGGGAGATGAGGATTGACATACACACACTAATATGCATAAAATATAACTAATAAGAACCTGCTGTATAAAAAAAATAAAATTCAGAAAAAATAGTAATTTAAAAAGAAAACAGTTTTAAAGGAGAGTAGCAATTGGTTTTAATTAAAAGTTTTCAGACAAATACATAAATCTTTATTTTAGAATGCTTTTAGATTTTCAGAAAAGGTGTGAAGATAGTAGAGCTCTCATATGCCCCACACCAGGTTTCCCCTATCATTAACACGTTACATGAGTATGGTACATTTATCACAAATAATAACCAATATCGGTACATCATTTATAACATAACTCCATCCTTTATTCAGATTTCCTAGTTTTTACCCTAAAGCCTTTTGTTTTGTTTTTTTAAATAAATTTATTTATTTATTTTTGGCTGTGTTGGGTCTTTGCTGCTGCGCGTGGGCTTTCTCTAGTTGTAGCGAGCAAGGGGGAGCTATCCTTCGCTGTGGTGCGCGGGCTTCTCATTGCAGTGGCTTCTCTTGTTGTGCAGCATGGGCTCTAGGTGTGCGGGCTTCAGTTGTTATGGCACGCAGGCTCAGTAGTAGTGGCGCATGGGCTTAGATGCTCTGTGGCATGTGGGATCATCCCAGACCAGGGCTCGAACCCGTGTCCCCTGCAAGCCCGTGTCCCGTGCATTGGCAGGTGGATTCTTAACCACCGCGCCACCAGGGAAGCCCCTAATGCCGTTTTTTGTTTTGTGTTGTTTTGTTTTTTCCTGTTCCAGGATCCAATCCAGGATATCCCATTAAACTTAGTTGTGGGGATATCCCTGGCAGTCCAGTGGTTAAGACTCCACACTCCCAATGCAGGGGGGTGCGGGTTCGATCCCTGGTCAGGGAACTAAGACCCCACATGCTACATGGCGCCGCCAAAATAAATAAATAAATAAATAAAAATAAACTTAGTTGTCATGTCTCCTGAGGCTCCTCTTGGCTACAGCTGTTTCTCAAACTTTCCATGTTTTTGATGACTTTGACAGTTTAAGGAGTACTGGTCAGGTATTTTGTAGACTGTCCCTCAATTGGGATTTGTTTGATGTTTTTCTTATGATTTAGATTGGGGTTGGGGTGCTTTGGAAGGAAGACCACAGAGGTAAAGTGCCATCCTCATGCCATCAGGTCAAGGGTACCATCACCATGACTTATCACTGTCAAGGTTGACCTTGATCACCTGCTGAGGTAGTGTTTGTCAGATTTCTCCCCTATAAAGTTACTTTAATTTCCCCATTTCTGGACTGTACTCTTTTGAAGGAAGTCATTTCACAGTCCACCCTTAAAGAGTGGGGAGTTCCGCTCCACCTCCTTGAGGGCAGCAGCGTCGTTTTCCACCCACATCCTACACCCAGTCACCAAGCTCAGACCATTTTGCCTCCTAGACGTCTCTCGAGCTCCTCCTCTGCTCATCCTCCTCCTAGCCATGGCCTTGCTTTGGCTTTCATCTTTCAGCAAGGTCACCACGACTTCCTCACTGTCCTGCCACCTTGTCTCTACCCTGCCGAGACCTCGCTCCACTTGTAATAAGGGCAGGGCAGGCGTGACCAATAGCAGTCCCGCTCAACCATTGGTAGGCATCGCAGTGGGTCCCCACTCTCCCCTTCCTCTGTGTAAAAGGAGCCCAAATTTGTACTGAGGAAGATGGTTTTTTGAGACACTAGTCTGCCATCTTCTTGGTCTGCTGGCTTTCCAATTAAAGTCGTTATTCCTGTCCCAACAACTGGTCTCCCCATTTATTGGCCTGTCGTGTGGCGAGCAGAGCGAGCTTGGGCTCCGTAACACTGCCCAGAGTTAATGCAAGCCGTTCATCCTGGCTCACAGGTGCTCAGGGATCTGCTCCCTCCTGTCTGCTCTTACTCCTCACACTCCACCCGCTCATCAGAATTCACTACAACGCTTGCAAATGCCCAGCTAACCATTCTCTCCCATTCACCTATGCTGCCACCTCTACCCAGACCCTCCCCACCAAACCCACCACCAACCCTCGCTTGGCCCAGCTGACTCCTACTCATTCTTTTTTTTCTTATGAAATAGTTTACATGCAAGAAAGAGCAGCATTAGAACATTTGTTATTGAAGGACTGCTGCCCCTGTGTGCCCCTCCCTACCTGTTTATTATTCTCTTGCGTTTCTTTATCATTTTACTACTATGCATGTATCTGATGGTGTACTGCTAAATGTTTAACAGGCTCACCAGAAGGAAAAAAATAGCTCTGATTTGTAGCATTTGCCAATTTCTCCCAAGTTGGCACAGCCAGCTCCACATACCACTGCATGTATCCCAAACAACATATTTACCTTTTCATATTTTTAAACTTTATATAAATGGTATCATTTATGCAAACGGTTATGTGTTTGTGCGTGTGTGTGTGTGTGTGTGTGGGTGGGTGTGACTTGTCGTCACAGAGGTTGTAATGCATTCTCTGCTGATCCTTAACATTTGGGCATGTGTGTCAACTCTGCAAGGTAATATCAGACAGTTTTCTGATGTGGTGATTCTAATTTACAATGGCAAAATAGCGGTGTGTGAGAGTTCCTTTTTGCTCCACATTCTCACCAATTCTTGGTGTCAAATTTTTAAATGGTTGCCAATATAGGTGTGAAATAGCATCTTATTGTGGATTTTTTAAAAATTATTATTATTTTTAAGTTATTTATTTATTTATTTATTTATTTATGGCTGTGTTGGGTCTTCGTTTCTGCGCGAGGGCTTTCTCCAGTTGTGGCAAGTGGGGGCCACTCTTCATCGCAGTGCGCGGGCCTCTCACTATCGCGGCCTCTCGTTGCGGAGCACAGGCTCCAGACGCGCAGGCTCAGTAGCCGTGGCTCACGGGCCCAGCTGCTCCGCGGCATGCGGGATCCTCCCAGACCAGGGCTCGAACCCGTGTCCCCTGCACTGGCAGGCAGACTCTCAACCACCGCGCCACCAGGGAAGCCCCTCATTGTGGATTTTAATTTGCGTTTCTTGGTGGAGGTCTTTTCATTTTTATTTGCAATTATTTTTCCTCGTTGTGAAATGCCTATTTACATCTTTTGTCCATTTTTCTATTGGGCTATTCTTTTTTTACAAATAGATTTGTGACTCTTTATGTTTCTTTGTTGATAATATAAAATACAAACCCCTTCCACCTTGGAGCTTGTCTTTTTACCATTTTTTTAAATGGGGTCAAATTTATCAATCTGTTCCTTTTTTGGTTATCTTTTTGTGTCTAGTTTAAGAAATATTCCCTACACAAGGTCATAAAGATCTTCACCTACATATTCTTCCAAAAGTCCATTTTACTTTAAAATCTTTAATCCACCTAGAACTTATTTTTCTGTATATGGTGCCAGGTAGGTATTGTTTTTTTCTTTTAGACATCCCACTATCCCAGAACCATTTATTCAACAGTCCATTGTTTCCCCACAAATCTGTATGACTGCTGTGTTATATACAAATGTTACATATATGCATGGGTTTGTATCTGGACTATTGTTCCACTGGTCGATCCCTGGGCCAGTGCCACACTACAGCCCTTCCTCTCCTCCTCCCTCCTCAGGAGTATCTTCTCTAAGTACTTAGCTTCTTACTCCTCTCAAATGGAAACGTATTCTTAAGAAAGGATCAAATGTCAGTCATACAGGGAAAAGAGGGGTGCTACATTTTAAACCTCATCTCTAATTGTGGATGGAAAATCTTGATAGTTCCCTGATGGCACTTCAGATACTAATGACTGAGATATTTAAGAACTTTCCTGGGTCCTCTGAAGCCACACTATTACAGAGGAGGGCCTGCCTTAAAGTAGATCTTTCATATTATTTGAGGCAAAAGATCTATTTTAGGTATATTTAGGTATATCTGGAAGTGGTAAAACACACTTTTGGAGTTGGGCCAAAGGACAGAGAAATCAATTAAAAAGCTAAGAAGTAAAGTGTAGGTTTTGGGTGAGTTGACTGGTCAGAGTGACCCTACCTTTTTTTTAATTTTATTTTTTTATACATCAGGTTATTAGTTATCCATTTTATACACATCAGTGTATACATGTCAATCCCAATCTCCCAATTCATCACACCATCACCACCACTGCCCCCGCCACTTTCCCCCTCTGGTGTCCATACGTTTGGTTTCTACATCTGTGTCTCCATTTCTTTTTTTTTTTTTTTTTTTTTTAAAGATTTATTTATTTATTTATTTTATTGATTAATTGATTGATTGATTGCTATGTTGGGTCTTCATTTCTGTGCTAGGGCTCTCTCTAGTTGCGGCGAGCGGGGGCCACTCTTCATCGCGGTGCGCGGGCCTCTCACTATCGCGGCCTCTCTTGTTGCGGAGCACAGGCTCCAGACGCGCAGGCTCAGTAATTGTGGCTCACGGGCCCAGCTGCTCTGCGGCATGTGGGATCTTCCCAGACCAGGGCCCGAACACGCGTCCCCTGCATCGGCAGGCAGACCCCCAACCACTGCGCCACCAGGGAAGCCCTGTGTCTCCATTTCTGCCCTGCAAACTGGTTCATCTGTACCATTTTTCTAGGTTCCACATATATGCGTTAATATACGATATTTGTTTTTCTCTTTCTGACTTACTTCACTCTGTATGACAGTCTCTAGATCCATCCACGTCTCTACACATGACCCAATTTTGTTCCTTTTTATGGCTGAGTAATATTCCATTGTATATATGTACCACATCTTCTTTATCCATTCCAGAGTGACCATATCTTGATGTTGCTGTATTCACATGCCATTTGTGTGACCTGAAGCAAGTTTACTTAATGGTCCCAAGTCAAAGTTTCCTTGAATAAATGGGATTATTAACATGAACTCCACCGCAGGGTTGGTGTGAAAATATTAAATAAAACTATACAAAAGCACGCATCACACAGAAGATGCTCCCTCAGCATTGAGGCAGTAGACTCAGAGCCAAATCCTATCTGTTAGCTACTAGTTTTATGACCTTAAAACAGTTATTTCTTAGCTACAATTGCCTAGTTATAAAATGAAAATATGGAATTACTCTTTATATTTTTTTGTATTTCTGAGCTTTATGTATTTAATTTGCATTTTTATTTAATTACTTAAATTGAACATTTTTTCTTGTGTATTGGCCATTTGTTTTACTCTCTCTTTTTTTTTTTTTTTTTTAGCCACACAGCTTGTAGGATCTTAGTTCCCCAACCAGGGATCGAACCCGGGTCCCCCGTCGTGAAAGTGCCGAATCCTAACCACTGGACTGCCAGGAAATTACCTGTTTTACTCTTATTGCCAGAAAAAAGTGTTGTTAAAAATCAAACTCAGAGGGTTGGGGGAAGGCCTTGCTTAGTCTGGGACTGGCTGAGGTGAATGGAGAGGAAGGAGGCGACTCTATCTGAGGGACAGCAGGTGTGCAAGGGCCATAGTAAAAGGGGAGGAGATGGCCTGTGTGGCCTGTGTGGCTGGAAGATTGGTTACTCACAGCGGTATTGAGCAAATAGTGAATATACTAAGAATTATGAGAGTGAAGCTTCTCATTGTTGGAGAAAGGAGGTAAATACGTAAAAGGTGGAGCTGGATTGGAATTGGTGACAGTGTGAATGCATGATTTTTAATATATATACAGAATAATGGATGTAGAAAGAGAGATGTGTATATGTACTATCTACTGATAGGGCCAAGAAGCAATAATACCCCACTAGTAAAGAGCATATTATTGCCCAGATTTTGGTTTCTGAATACTATTCTCGGGCTTCCCTGGTGGCACAGTGGTTAAGAATCCGCCTGCCAATGAAGGGGACAAGGATTCAAGCCTTGGTCCGGGAAGTTCCCACACGCCGTGGAGCCCGTGTGCCACAACTACTGAGCCTGCGCTCTAGAGCCTGCGAGCCACAACTACGGACGCCCGCGTGCCTAGAGCCCGTGCTCCGCAACAAGAGAAGCCACCGCAATGAGAAGCCCACGTACTGCAACTAAGAGTAGCCCCCACGCGCCGCAACTGGAGAAAGCACGCACGCAGCAAGGAAGAGCCAATGCAGCCAAAAATAAATAAATAAAATAAATTAATTAATTAAAAAAAAATACTATTCTCCACTAAAAGGAACCAGGGCTATTTAGACAAACAACTGATTCCAGGGCTGGGATGGGAAAGTATAAGTTGAGGCTTGAATATCTTGTGGTATCAGAGAATATGGAAGTGCTCAAAGAATGATGGAAACATGTCAAAAGGACACAGGATCCAGCTTGAAGGAGCCCCCGTTGGTCCCAATGGGACACTCTAAATAGCAAAATAAATAATAGTAATAACGGATTATAATCCATAGAATAAAAGATGAATCCATGAGTAATCTATAATAATATATCTGACGAATGAATGAGTGAATGAATGTATAAATGAGGGAGAAGGGAGAGTTCTTCCTTACAGTAGAATGCTGATTATAAATGTAAAAAGAATAATGGAATTAGAAAATCACCATTTGGCAATTATCATAGGAATAACTGATTCAGACAGAAATCATTAAAGAATGCTAAAACTAGTTCATACAAGATTGATGAGGAATAGGATATTTATACTCTCAAAGTAGCTCCCCACAAAACACTTATTAACTTTGCTGTGGAGAAACCTGGTAGATACCATTTTAACTGAGTTAACATTGCCTGACTAAAATAAAAAGGATGGACAAAAACAAGCATTGGCAAGGACATGGAGAAATCAGAACACTTACACATTGCTGGTGGGAATGTAAAATGGTGCAGCCACTTTGGAAAATAGCTGGCAGTCTCTTAAAACATTAAACATAGAGTTACCATATGACCAAGCAGTTCCACAGTTAAGTATATACCCAATAGAACTAAAAATATATGTTCACAAAAAAACTTGTACATGAATGTTCACAGCAGCATTATCCATAATAGCTAAAAAGTGAAAACAATCCAAATGTCTATAATGTCTGATGAATGGATTAAAAAACTGTAGTATATCCATACAGTGGTGTATTAGGGTTCTCCAGGGAAAGAGACAGTAAGATGTGTGTGTGTTTGTGTGTGTGTGTGTGTGTGTGTGTGTGTGTGTGTGTAGAGAGATATTTATTTTAAGGAATTGGCTCATGCAATTATGGAGACTTGAAGGGTCCAAAATCTGCAGGGTAGGCCTGTGGTACAGCAGGGGACCCAGGGAACAGTTGCAGTTTGAGTCCAAAGGCAATCCTTTGGTAGAATTCCTGCTTGCTTGGGGGGAGGTCAGTCTTTCTCTATTAAGGCCTTCAACTGATTGGATGAGGCCTTACATTATGGAAGGTAATCTGCTTTACTCAAAGTCCACTGATTTAAATGTCAGTGTCATCCAAAAAACACAGAAACATCCAGAATGCTTGACCAAAAATCTGGGAAACATGGCTCAGTCACGCTGACAAATAAAATTAACCGTCACAAGTGGGCTATTACTTGGCAACAAAAAAGAATGATGTACTGATGCATGCTACAACATGGATGAACCTTGAAAACTTTACACTAAGTGAAAGAAGCCAGACACAAAAGGCCACATATAATATGATTCCATTTATATAAAACATCCAGAATAGGCAAATCCACAGAGACAGAGAGTCAGCTGATTAGTGGTTGAGAGGGCTGGGGTACGGGGAGTGACTGTTGAAATATAGGGGGTTTCTTTCTGGGGTGATGAAATGTTCTGGCATTGGTGGTGATGGCTGCACTACCTTGTGAATATACTAAAAACCACCAAATTGTATACTTTAAAAGGGTGAATTTTATGGTTTGTGAATTATATCTCAAAAAACAAAACAAAACAAAAGGTTAACATCACCACTAATGAGACAAGTCGACATTGTGTGGCTCCCAATACCATGCTCTTAGGATGGAGAATCGCATCGGGAGTATTCTTGCCCAAATACATAACCTAAATCTAATCATGAGGCAACATCAGACAAACCCAAAGTGGCCTACATTTCAAAAATATCAGGGTTATAAAAGGAAAAACTGAGGAAGTACTCCAGACAGAAGGCAAATAAATGCAACGTATGATCCTGGATTAGACCCTGGACCACAAAGGAAAGAGTGATTATAAAGGACATTGTTGGGACAACCAGCAAAATTTGAATGGGGCTGGCAAACTGGATGATAGTATAGTATCAGTGCGGGTTTCCTTGTTTTGACAGATGTGCTGTGGTTATGCAGGAGTGTCCTTGATTTCAGCAAATGCAAACTGAAGTATTTAAAGGTAAGAGGACATAAAATTTGTGTATTACTCACAAGTGATTCAGAAAAAATATATACAGCATATATAACCTGTGTAAAAAATATATCTGTATATATATAAACAGAGAGGGAGAGAGCAGATGATAAAGCAAACATAAGAAGTTAACAACTGGGAGATCTGGGTGGGGATATACTGGAATCCTCTGAACTATTCTTACAGCTTTTCTGCAAGTTTGAAATTATTTCAAAATAAAAAGTAAATTAGAAAAATATATAAAATATATCCACAAAGAGACTTGTTCAAGAAAAATAAACCTTTGCTTTACAACGTTATTGTGAGGACTGTGCCTGGCACACAGTATATGCTCAATAGCTGCTGCCACTGCCAACTTTTCTGAGAGGACTGAGAAATAGAGGCACTTCTCACAAGAAGCCACAAGGGGGCATCTGAAAGCCAAGAAACAAGGTCTAACACAGAGCTTCCCTGGGCCTGCAGTGCTGCAGATGGGGGTTGTCAACCCTTCCTTACCCAGAATGCATTCCTCAACCCAAAAGGAAAACAAAGCTTTGTCTGATACAAACTGGGGATTATTACATTCACAGTAGATAAGGCTTTGGGGTACCTGAGAGCTAGCCTCTGCTCCTTCTGTATGGGTCTGGACTTCAGGACAGCTGTCAAGGGTTACTGCATCTATCACAATCAGGATATCAACTCTGGACACCTGTGAAAAGGGGTTTGTAAATATGATGGCAATGGAGAAGAATGAGTCCTGGAATGGAACTCAGAGTCATACTTGTGTGAACTCAGCTATATTCTTCCTCACCTTTTTTTGTTAGTCTGACTTCTTAGAGGTTCCCCCTGGACCTTCTAGGATTCAATGTTTCTGAGCTCTGGAATATGCCCTTTTGGGTCTACCTGACCCTATCACAAATCACTCCTTGAATGAAACTGCTCTAGTCCCAGAGGTCTTGTGACCACATGGTACAGTGGAAGGAGCATGGGCCTTGGAGACAGACTGAGCAAGGTCCAAATCAAGGCTCTGGTACTTAATTCCTTGAGCCTCAGTTTCTTTTTTTAATTTATTTTTGGCTGCATTGGGTCTTCGTTGCTGCATGCGGGCTTTCTCTAGTTGTGGCAAGCGGGGGCTACTCTTCATTGCAGCGCGCAGGCTTCTCATTGTGGTGGCTTCTCTTGTTGTGGAGCATGGGCTCTAGGCACGCAGGCTTCAGTAGTTGTGGCGCACGGGCTCAGCAGTATGGCCCGCGGGCTCTAGAGCACAGGCTCAGTAGTTGTGGTGCACAGGCTTAGTTGCTCCGCAGCATGTGGGATCTTCCCAGACCAGGGCTCAAACCTGTGTCCCCTGCGTTGGCAGGTGGATTCTTAACCACTGTGCAACCAGGGAAGTCCCTCTTTATCCTTTAGACAGGAATAATACTATTTTCTTTTTAAGAGCGTTATGAGGATTAAATATTTACATACAGTACCTAGAACAGAGTAGATACCCAGTAGATACTCAATGAATTATAGTATTTTATTTTCGATTTGGTTTAGGCAAAAGCAACCAGAAGGAAAATATGGGATTTAAAGTTAAGATAAACTGTGTTCAAGTTCCTACTCTCTATGACCCTTGGCAAATCACTAGATCTCGTTGAGTCTCACCACTAGCCTTTTTTTTTTTTTTGGCTGCACTGTGTGGCTTAGAGGATCTCAGGTCCCTGACCAGGGACTGAACCTGGGTCACAGCACCAAAGGCCCGGAATCCCAACACTAGGCCACCAGGGAACTCCCTACCACCAGCCTTTAAGAACTCTGTAAACCATAATATTACGCCAGCTAGGAATTACCTTCTTTCTTTAAATAAATCCTGATCTTAGCCTACATGGCCCAGTGCAAGGGTTGCTTTTCTCTAATAATGTAATTGATATGGTATTCATACTCTGGAAATAAATGACCACGCCGCACAGCATGCGGGATCTTAGTTCCCCGACCAGGGATTGAACCCATGCCCCCTGCAGTAGAAGCGTGGAGTCTAGACCACTGGACCGCGAGGGAAGACCAAACTTTGGAAATTATTAAAAAGAATGAGGGACTGAGCTCTGCCCACCAGAGCAACAGTCAGCTCTACCCACCACCAGTCCCTCCCACCAGGAAACTGGTACAAGCCTCTTAGATAGCCTCATCCACCAGAGGGCAGACAGCAGAAGCAAGAAGAACTACAATACTGCAGCCTGTGGAACAAAAATCACATTCACAGAAAGATAGACAAGATGAAAAGGCAGAGGGCTATGTACCAGATGAAGGAACAAGATAAACCCCAGAAAAACAACTAAATGAAGTGGAGATAGGCAACCTTCCAGAAAAAGAATTCAGAATAATGATAGTGAAGATGATCCAGGACCTCGGAAAAAGGATGGAGGCAAAGATCGAGAAGATGCAAGAAATGTTTAACAAAGACTTAGAAGAATTAAAGAACAAACAAACACAGATGAACAATACAATAACTGAAATGAAAACTACACTAGAAGGAATCATCAGCAGAATAACTGAGGCAGAAGAACGGATAAGTGACCTGGAAGACAGAATGGTGGAATTCACTGCTGTGGAACAGAATAAACGAAAAAGAATGAAAAGAAATGAAGACAGCCTAAGAGACCTCTGGGACAACATTAAATGCCAACAGCGGGCTTCCCTGGTGGCACAGTGGTTAAGAATCCGCCTGCCAATGCAGGGGACATGGGTTCAAGCCCTGGTCCGGGAAGATCCCACATACCACGGAGCAACTAAGCCCGTGAGCCACAACTACTGAGCCTGCGCTCTAGAGCCTGCGGGCCACAACTACTGAGCCCGTGAGCCACAACTACTGAAGCCTGCGCACCTAGAGCCCGTGCTCCGCAACAAGAGAAGCCACTGCAATGAGAAGCCCGTGCACCACAACGAAGAGTAGCCCCTGCTCACTGCAACTAGAGAAAGCCTGCGCACAGCAACGAAGACCCAACGCAGCCAAAAATAAATAAATTAAATAAATAAATAATAATAATTTAAAAAACGCAACAACATTCACATTATAGGGGTCCCAGAAGAAGAGAGAGAAAGGACCAGAGAAAATATCTGAAGAGATTATAGTTGAAAACTTCCCTAACATGGGAAAGGAAATAGCCACCCAAGTCCAGGAAGCGCAGAGAGTCCCATACAGGATAAACCCAAGGAGAAACATGCTGAGACACATAGTAATCAAACTGGCAAAAATTAAAGACAAAGAAAAATTATTGAAAGCAGCAAGGGAAAAACGACAAATAACATACAAGGCAACTCCCATAAGGTTAACAGCTGATTTCTCAGCAGAAACTCTACAAGCCAGAAGGGAGTGGCACGACATATTTAAAGTGATGAAAGGGAAGAACCTACAACCAAGATGACTCTACCCAGCAAGGATCTCATTCAGATTTGATGGAGAAATCAAAAGCTTTACAGACAAGCAAAAGCTAAGAGAATTCAGCACCACCAAACCAGCTCTACAACAAATGCTAAAGGAACTTCTCTAAGTGGGAAACACAAGAGAAGAAAAGCACCTACAAAAACAAACCCAAAACAATTAAGAAAATGGTCATAGGAACATACATATCGATAATTACCTTAAACGTGAATGGATTAAATGCTCCAACCAAAAGACACAGGCTTGCTGAATGGATACAAAAACAAGACCCATATATATGCTGTCTACAAGAGACCCACTTCAGACATAGGGACACATACAGACTGAAAGTGAGGGGATGGAAAAAGATATTCCATGCAAATGGAAATCAAAAGAAAGCTGGAGTACCAATACTCACATCAGATAAGATAGACTTTAAAATAAAGAATGTTACAAGAGACAAAGAAGGACATTACATAATGATCAAGGGATCAATCCAAGAAGAAGATATAACAATTATAAATATATATGCACCCAACATAGGAGCACCTCAATACATAAGGCAACTGCTAACAGCTATAAAAGAGGAAGTCGACAGTAACACAATAATAGTGGGGGATTTTAACACCTCACTTACACCAATGGACAGATCATCCAAAAAGAAAATAAATAAGGAAACAGAAGCTTTAAATGACACAATAGACCAGATAGATTTAATTGATATTTATAGGACATTCCATCCAAAAACAGCAGATTACACGTTCTTCTCAAGTGCGCATGGAACATTCTCCAGGATAGATCACATCCTGGGTCACAAATCAAGCCTCAGTAAATTTAAGAAAATTGACATCATATCAAGCATCTTTTCTGACCACAACGCTATGAGATTAGAAATCAATTACAGGGAAAAAAATGTAAAAAACACAAACACATGGAGGCTAAACAATATGTTACTAAATAACCAAGAGATCACTGAAGAAATCAAAGAGGAAATCAAAAAATACCTAGAGACAAATGACAATGAAAACACGACGATCCAAAACCTGTGGGGATGCAGCAAAAGTAGTTCTAAGAGGGAAGTTTATAGCTATACAAGCCTACCTCAAGAAACAAGAAAAATCTCAAATAAACAATCTAACCTTACACCTAAAGGAACTAGAGAAAGAAGAACAAACAAAACCCAAAGTTAGCAGAAGGAAAGAAATCATAAAGATCAGAGCAGAAATAAATGCAATAGAAACAAAGAAAACAATTGCAAAGATCAATAAAACAAAAAGCTGGTTCTTTGAGAAGATAAACAAAATTGATAAACCATTAGCCAGACTCATGAAGAAAAAGAGCGAGAGGACTCAAATCAATAAAATCAGAAATGAAAAAGGAGAAGTTACAACATACACCTGAGAAATACAAAGCATCCTAAGAGACTACTACAAGGAACTCTATGCCAATAAAATGGACAACCTGGAAGAAATGGACAAATTCTTAGAAAGGTATAACCTTGCAAGACTGAACCAGGAAGAAATAGAAAATATGAACAGACCAATCACAAGTAATGAAACTGAAACTGTGATTAAAAATCTTCCAACAGGGCTTCCCTGGTGGTGCAGTGGTTGAGTCTGCCTGCCGATGCAGGGGACATGGGTTCGAGCCCTGGTCTGGGAGGATCCCACATGCCGCGGAGCAGCTAGGCCCATGAGCCACAGCTACTGAGCCTGCGCGTCTGGAGCCTGTGCTCCGCAACGAGAGGCTGCGAGAGTGAGAGGCCCGCGCACCGCGATGAAGAGTGGCCCCCACCTGCCGCAACTAGAGAAAGCCCTCGCACAGAAACGAAGACCCAACACAGCCAAAAATAAATAAATAAATAAATTTAAAAATTAGAAAAAAAAAAAAATCTTCCAACAAACAGAAGTCCAGGACCAGATGGCTTCACAGGTGAATTCTATCAAACATTTAGAGAAGAGCTAACACCCATCCTTCTCAAACTCTTCCAAAAAATTGCAGAGGAAGGAACACTCCCAAACTCATTCTATAAGGCCACCATCACCCTGATAACAAAACCAGACAAAGATACTACAAAAAAAGAAAATTACAGACCAATATCACTGATGAATATAGATGCAAAAATCCTCAACAAAATATGAGCAAACAGAATCCAACAACACATTAAAAGGATCATATACCATGATCAAGTGGGATTTATCCCAGGGATGCAAGGATTCTTCAATATACGCAAATCAATCCATGTGATACACCATATTAACAAATTGAAGAATAAAAACCATATGATCATCTAAATACATGCAGAAAAAGCTTTTGACAAAATTCAACACCCATTTATGGTAAAAACTCTCCAGAAAGTGGGCATAGAGGGAACCTACCTCAACATAATGAAGGCCATATACGACAAACCCACAGCAAACATCATTCTCAATGGTGAAAAACTGAAAGCATTTCCTCTAAGATCAGGAACAAGACAAGGATGTCCACTCTCACCACTATTATTCAACATAGTTTTGGAAGTCCTAGCTACAGCAATCAGAGAAGAAAAAGAAATAAAAGGAATACAAATTGGAAAAGAAGAAGTAAAACTGTCACTGTTTGCAGATGACATGATGCTATACATAGAGAATCCTAAAGATGTTACTAGAAAATCACTAGAGCTAATCAACAAATTTGGTAAAGTTGCAGGATACAAAATTAATGCACAGAAATCTTTTGCTTTCCCATACACTAGTGATGAAAAATCTGAAAGAGAAATTAAGGAAACACTCCCATTTACCACTGCAACAAAAAGAATAAAATACCTAGGAATAAACCTACCTAGGGAGACAAAAGACCTGTATGCAGAAAACTATAAGACACTGATGAAAGAAATTAAAGATGATACCAACAGATGGAGAGATATACCATGTTCTTGGATTGGAAGAATCAATAGTGTGAAAATGACTATACTACCCAAAGCAATCTACAGATTCAGTGCAATCCCTATCAAATTACCAATGGCATTTTTTACAGAACTAGAACAAAAAATCTTAAAATTTGTATGGAGACACAAAAGACCCCAAATAGCCAAAGCAGTCTTGAGGGAAAAAAGCAGAGCTGGAGGAATCAGACTCCCTGACTTCAGACTATACTACAAAGCTACAGTCATCAAGACAATATGGTACTGGAACAAAAACAGAAACATAGATTAATGGAACAAGACAGAAAGCCCAGAGATAAACCCACGCACCTATGGTCAACTAATCTATGACAAAGGAGGCAAGGATATACAATGGAGAAAAGACAGTTTTCAATAAGTGGTGCTGGGAAAACTGGACAGCTACATGTAAAAGAATGAAATTAGAACACTCCCTAACACCATACACAAAAATAAACTCAAAATGGATTAGAGACCTAAGTATAAGACCAGACACTATAAAACTCTTTAGAGGAAAACATAGGAAGAACACTCTTTGACATAAATCACAGCAAGATCTTTTTTGATTCACCTCCTAGAGTAATGGAAATAAAAACAAAAATAAACAAATGGCACTTAATGAAATTTCAAAGCTTTTGTACAGCAAAGGAAACCATAAACAAGATGAAAAGACAACCCTCAGAATGGGAGAACATATTTGCAAATGAATCAATGGACAAAGGATTAATCTCCAAACTATATAAACAGCTCATGCTGCTCAATATTAAAAAAACAAACAACCTAATCCAAAAATGGGCAGAAGACCTAAATAGACATTTCTCCAAAGAAGACATACAGATGGCCAAGAAGCACATGAAAAGCTGCTCAACATCACTAATTATTAGAGAAATGCAAATCAAAACTACAATGAGGTATCATCTCACACCAGTTAGAATGCGCATCATCAGAGAATCTACAAAGAACAAATGCTGGAGAGGGTGTGGAGAAAAGGGAACCCTCTTGCACTGTTGGTGGGAATGTAAATTGATACAGCCACTACGGAGAACAGTATGGAGGTTCCTTAAAAAACTAAAAATAGAATTACCATATGATCCAGCAATCCCACTCCTGGGCATATACCCAGAGAAAACCATAATTCAAAAAGACACATGCACCCCAGTGTTCATTGCAGCACTATTTACAATAGCCAGGTCATGGAAGCAACCTACATGCCCAATGACAGACGAATGGATAAAGAAGATGTGGTACACATATACAATGGAATATTACTCAGCCATAAAAAGGAACGAAATTGGGTCATTTGTTGAGACGTGGATGGATCTAGAGACTGTCATACAGAGTGAAGTACGTCAGAAAGAGAAAAAACAAATATCATATATTAACGCATATATGTGGAACCTAGAAAAATGGTACAGATGAACCAGTTTGCAGGGCAGAAATTGAGATGTAGAGAACAAACGTATAGACACCAAGGGAGGAAAGCGGCAGGGGTGGGTGGCGGTGGTGGTGTGATGAATTGGGAGATTGGGATTGACATGTATACACTGATGTGTATAAAATTGATGGCTAATAAGAACCTGCTGTATACAAAAACAAATAAAATTCAAAAATTCAAAAAAAAAAGAATGAGGAAGGTCTGGACTTCCCTCGTGGTGCAGTGGTCAAGAATCCGCCTGCCAATGACGGGGACACGGGTTCGAGCCCTGGTCCGGGAAGATCCCACATGCCACGGAGCAACTAAGCCCATGTGCCACAACTACGGAGCCTATGCTCTAGAGCCCGTGTGCCACAACTACCAAAGCCCATGTGCCTCTAGCCCGTGCTCCGCAACAAGAGAAGCCACTGCAATGAGAAGCACGCACACCGCAACGAAGAGTAGCCCCCGCTCGCCACAACTAGAGAGAGCCCGTGCACAGTGGCAAGGACTCAGTGCAGCCAAAAATAAATAAAAAATAAATAAATTTATTAAAAAAAAAAAAAGAATGAGGAATGTCTAAATGTACGAAGACGGAAAGAACTCAGAGATACTAAGTGAAAATAAACCATGGAATACATACATTATGATTCCATTTTTATGTTTAAGGAAAAAAAAGAGGTGACCATGTTGTACCCTTGCTTAAAACCCTTCTGTGGTTCCCCATAGCCAATCAAGTGAAGTTCAAGCTCCTTACCTGGCATTCAAGGCTGTTCACTATTTGGACCCTGTCAACCTCTCCAGCCTCATCTCCTATAGACCAGCCTGGCCATCCCTTGAGCCCTGAGTTCCATCTATGACTAAATTGCCCTTCACCACTTTTTTCTCTAGGTCTCAAGAATCAGAATCACCTGGGAGTCTTGTTAAAATACTGATTGTGGGCCCCATCCATAGAATTTCTGATTTAAGTCTGAAAGGGTCGGGGGGGCGGTGGTTTCCAAGAATTTCTATTTCTTACAAGTTCCCGGGTGATCTGATACAGGTGTTCAAGGGACCACACTTTGACAGACGCTGCCTTTACAATTATATGATTCAACTTCGTCACCTGTATAAAGGGTGACCAATCATATCAGTTTGCCTGGGACAGAAGGCATGTAGCAGAAAACCCCTCAGTCCGAGGAAGACTGGGAAGGTTGGTTACCCTACCTCTCTAACAATGTTTCCCAGGTTGCATATGGGATATTTACTGCTACGGTCAAGTAGTCCTACCCTATAGGCAGGCTAACAGGAAGTGCCTGAGAAGGGAATCCCATCACCGTGACTGACTTTTTGCTAGAGCCAGGAGTATTTAACAAAGATTCTCAAATTCAGACTCCTCCAAACATATTTTCTTTATTTCCTCCAGAGAACAGGCTTCTGTCCTCTGGTCCTTGTAAACATTTAACATAATCGGTGTGAGATCAAACTATAAGCATCCATATCCTTGTCCTATGTTGCTGGGGTGAGTTTAAGGGAGAAGTTGGGACAAATGCAGCGAGCACATGTGAGCTTCTTACTCACTTCAAAGTGGGTCCTGTCATGGAATGATAGCTCCACATGGGCCAATGCAGCTAACTTTTTGTTGCTTCCAAAGGGTACCCAATACAATAAAGGGCACCCATGGTCCTTCCATGGTCCTTGATGATGTTTCTGCTCACTGCTGATCAGAGTCAATCTTTTTCATTAACTGTGACTCCTCTTCCCAAGGGGTCATAGGTCAGAGAGCTGATAGCGTCGCACAAGACCATCTCGACAACACGTGTAGATCTGCTTCTCCCATGTGGCTACCTGGAACACAAGAGTTCACAACTCAAAGGAAGCCCAGGATTCTTCCATTTCAAAAAGATAGAGGCTTGTCATTGACCCCAACTAGTACAAAGGGGTCTGAGAAGTTTTATTGACTCCAAAGACAAGACTTACATCCATGATATATATTAAAAAAAATAGCTGGCCAGAATCAAGGGGGCTCATGACTACTTCTGTAGAACAGAGAAACTAAGTGACCAAGTGGAGAACAAACCCACTAGCATTGTGCATGGTGTAGCGCAGACAGTGTGTACTGGGGGAGCAGATGGTCCATAGAAAGGCCTGCGTATCCTTGAACCTCATAAAATTATATGCAAAGAAGTTCTCAAAATGTGCCTTTTTTTTTCTGAGGAGGATTTCATCAAATTCTCAAAGTAGTCTGAGACTCAAAGAAGGCTAAGCACCACTAATTTAATGGAAATGGCACGATTTCTGGAGTCAGCTTAATCACAGGTTTGCTAATATGTAGCTGCATGACCTAGAGCAACTTTCTCAACCCCTCTGGGCCCATTTCTTCATTTGTAAAACGAAAATGATACGTTAATTCACAATCAGAATATGCAGGAATTTTAAAAAATGAAATGTATCTATTATATATTCATTTGTCTGGAAAGAGCTCCAAAATGCCATGTAAAATAACCCAAGTCATAGAGCAATACATATAGAATGATCCCAATTATGTACAAAGTAAAGACAAAACTATATTATTTACATAAATACACAAAGATGTAAGTGCAAATTCTCCAAAAACAGTCTTAAAAGATACATGCCAAACTATTAATGCTAATTACTTCAGGAAAGAAGAGTGGAACCAAAAAAGTCTTAAAGCAGACTTTTAAGTCTGTACAAGTCTGTATTGTTTGAATTTTTATATGTATGCATTAATTATACATTTTTTTTAATTATAAGAAAAAACAGGAATAATAATATTATACCTCAAGGGATGATAACAACTATTAAATAAGATAATATATGTAAAAACATCTAGAACAATGTCTGGTCAACAAATACTCTTTCCCCTTTCATTTTTCTCTTTTCACTCTAACCAAATCAGTCTTGAACTTAAATAATAATAATAACAACAACAATAGTAATAATAGCTAATATTTACAGAATATTTAAAATATACAAAGAAATTTCATATGCATTATCTCACTGTTACCCTCATTTTACAGATAAATTGACAGACTGAGGAGGTAAAGTGATTTTTTAAGTTTCCAGAGCCAGTCAGTGATGAAGTCACTTCTGACTCAAAATTATTTCTTCCTATCCCACCCCGTAGTATTGTATTACCCCTAATAACCACAAAGTAGCTGGATTCAGTCCCCTCAAAAGCCCTAGGTCCCAGGTGAGAATCACCCAGGCCTGGTCTCCTCTCAGGTCTGTACCTTGTACACAGGGTCACAGTCAGCCCCAGTGAGCTCAATGACATAGTCTAAGTCTTGCTGGACAATGAAACAGCTTCCATCACCTAAAAGGCAGAAAGAAAACTTAAGATAACTGAAGAGATAGCTGCATGCAAAGTTAAAAAAAAACAAACCCCTCAACATTTTAGTTTACTTCTGTACATCACTAGCCTAAAGAAGATTGTCCTAAGACACAGAATGGTACACAGGACTCATTATGTGGGCCAAATATGAGGACCTACAGTGACTGCCTAAAATGCTGGGCTTGAGAGGATCTGAAGGCCAAGTGCAAGCTCAGTGGGAAGAAGAGTTGTCTTTGATTAGCAATAACTGCCAAGGGCACAGAGCAAGCAACGGTAGGCTTACACATATATTTGCAAACTTATCCTAGACAATGATTTTTAACAGGGAATTTGCCTGAATAAATGTTTTCTTTAAGAAAACTATGCTCCCGGGACTTCCCTGGTGGCTCAGTGGTTAAGAAACCGCCTGCCAACGCAAGGGACACAGGTTTGAGCCCTGGTGCGCAAAGATCCACACGCTGTGGAGCAACTAAGCCCGTGTGCCGCAACTACAGAGCCTGCGCTCTAGAGCCCACAAGCCACAGTTACTGAGCCCACGTGCCATAACTACTGAAGCCTGTGTGCCTAGACCCCGTGCTCCGCAACAAGAGAAGCCACTGCAATGAGAGGCCCATGCACCGCAACAAAGAGTAGCCCCCGCTCACCACAACTAGAGAAAGCCCGCACGTAGCAACAAAGACCCAACACAGCCAAAAATAAATAAATTTATATATATATATAAAAAAAACAACTATGCTCCCAAATTATTCTTCAATTTATAAACTTGACCACATAAATCAGGCAAAGGAGAAAAGTTATACCAAGAAAATAAAAGTATATCTAATTTTTAAACTTAATTTTCTCAGAAGAGCATGGTCAAATGAAACTTGGAATGATCTATAAACTGCTGAATGGGTGACTTTTTTGTTCCTGTTTTATTTAATATAAAAGTAGCACGTGCTCACTGAAGAAAACTTTAAAAATAAAGAAACAGGGACATCCCTGGTGGTCCAGTGGTTAAGACTACGCACTCTCAATGCAGGGGGCACAGGTTCAATCCCTGTTTGGGGAACTAAGATCCCATATGCTGAACGGTGCAGCCAAAAAGAAAAAAAATTAAAAATAAAAGTAAAGAAACAGAAGCAAAAAATCACCCATATCTACCACTAAATATAACTACTGTTCACATTTTAATGTATTTTTCCAACCTTTTCTGTGTAAATTTTTATTTTACATGGTTGAGAGCATACTGCATAAAAAAATATCTTTATGCATAAGGTTTTTTCTATATTAAGATTATGACTTTGTATAGAACCCTGGAAAAGAATCAAAAGATATTAATTAACCATTTGAAACTTTTTGGAAATCTGAAAAACTGCTTTCCAAATTACATGTTAATCAATTTTAATTTATCTGTTAATCTATACTGCAACCAGCAGCATACAGGAGGAATTTATCCTTTCTTGCATTATTATTATTAAAAATAATCTTTTCCAAAAAAGAATTCTTATATATTTTAGAGACATATATAGAAATATTGACAGGGGAGATAAGAAAGTCTGATTACCATAGCTCTTCTTCTGCACTCAAGTTTCTATACACAAATCTACTTGATAAGCCCCAGCTCTATTCCCATTCCCTCTAGGAAGCCATTTCTAACCACCCCATATAGTAAACCCTTCCTCCCATCAACCTCTTGTAACACTTACTATTCCTTTGATACTTCCACATATCTTTCCCTATAGCATAATTCTACTTTTTGTGAGTGTGTGCTTTTTCACTGGATCATGATGAGAAGAAACACTTTTTAGGAGGGCTTATAGGGCAAGGGGTAGTTATAGGAGTAAGAAGAAACTATTACTTATAGAATGTCTACTATATGTCGAGTACCTATTTTATCTCTAAGTAAACTGAGACTTAGAAAAGTGAAGTGGTTTACAAAGGTCATAGGACTATTAGATTAAACGATATACAACTGCCATTTTTATAAATCAAAAATGGCCATATATTAGGAATTTCATAGAGCTGAATCTAATAGTAAGTGATGGAGTGAGGATATAAATTCATTGATTAGGTTGTCAGTTTGCATCCAAAATCTATGCTTTTTCTATATCATGCAACTGCCCAATAAAATAAGGGCTAAGTAGGAGATCAGGGCTAGAGCTATGGATTCCAATCATTAACAGCTAACACCATGAGTACAGTCGGTCCTTGAGGAAGCATGGAGAAGAAAAGGTAGAAGGACAAAGGCTGAACTCAGGAAATATCTCTGGTTTAGGGATGGCAACAATACTAGGAAGAGCAAAAGGATTCAACATCAACAAAAAATTAGAGAACCTACAGTAAACCATGAATCATGCTAGGCAAAATACCAGGGAAATCAGGGAAAGGAGCAGTAACTGGAGAAAGAGAATGATCAGGAGATTAATTAGTTATCACCAAAGTCAAAAGACCTCATAGTTTAAAGAAAGAAATAACAGAATCCATTATCACTAAGAATCATGAAAGATGAAACATATGTACTCACTCATTCAACAAACATTTGCTGAGATTCTTCAGTCCTGTGCAAGAGCTGGGGTTACAGAGACGAAGAAGACATGCCACCTGTCCTCAAGGAAGCTTAGGGACTACTGGACAAGAGAGGACTGACTGTACACATAAAAGGCCACTGGATCTAGCAAGAGGCTCATGATAGGTGGCCTTCAAGAGGGCAGTTTGAACAGAGGGATAGGGATGGAGGGCACACTGCAGAGATTTCAAGGGAAGAGTGTGGTATGGCAGCAAAAGGAATAAAAAAAAATAGGATCGTGAGTGCTGGCAGCAGCATCAAGGGAAGCTGTCACAAGGTGATGCCAGCTGTACTCTTTTTAAGGTTTTATATAGAGTACAACTGCATCACTATCTGATGCCCAGCCATGTGGGAGAAAGAGATTGAGAGAGAGGGAGTGCAGACAGCTAGAAAAATTAGGTCTACAGATTCCTGATTACTCTTTGCTATGGTCTGGAAATCGAAGGGCTAGGGAAATAAGGCACCAGTTTTGACAGGGACGAAGGATACCTATATGAGAGATGACCATGGAAATCTGGATACTGTTGGTCGCCTATTGTTGTTTTCTATGTCTGTGAGTCTGTTTCTGTTTTGTATATAGATTCATTTGTATCATTTTTTAGATTTCACATATGAGTGATGTCATATATTTGTCTTTCTCTGACTTACTTCACTTAGTATAATATGCTCTAGGTCCCTCCATGTTGCTGTAAATGGCAACATTTCATTCTTCTTAATGACTGAGCAATATTCCATTGTACATATATACACACCACATCTTCTTAAGCCAATCGTCTGTTGATGGGCACTTGGGTTGTTTCTACGTCTTTGCTATTGTAAATAGTGCTACTATGGACACTGGGGTGCATGTATCTTTTTGAATTAGAGTTTCTGTCTTTTCTAGATATATGCCCAGGAGTGGGATTGCTGGATAATACAGCCACTCTATTTTCAGTTTTTTAAGGAACCTCCATACTGTTTTCCATAGTGGCTGTACCAATTTACATTCCCACCAACAGTGTAGGAGGGTTCCCTTTTCTCCACATCCTCTCCAGCATTTATTATTTGTAGACTTTCTGATGATGGCCATTCTGACTGGTGTGAGGTGATACCTCATTGTGGGTTTGATCTGCATCTCTCTGATAATTAGTGATGCTGAGCATCTTTTCATGTGCCTGTTGGCCATCTGTATATCTTCTTTGGAGAAATGTCTATTTAGGTCTTCTGGGCACGTCATATATTATATAATTCTGGCCAATGACATAGGAGAGTAAGTCTGCTGGGCTGCTCCTGAGGAAATGTTCCTCATTCTTAAAAAGGGTAACAATTTTTATATTACATGAAGATGAGACTTGATGCAGCTATCCTGCGCTGTAACCTGAGGACAAAAGTCAGCATGCTAGGGAGGAGAGTGCCAAAAGATGAAGCAAAGCTGGGTTCTTGATTTTATTTCTTTTTTCCTTGTTAAAGCTTTTATTCATTTTTTAAATTTAAAAAATTTAAACAATATTTTTAGAATAATTTTAGATTTACAGAAAAGTTACAAAGATAGTTCAAAAAGTTCTCATATGCCCCTCGGCCGGTTTTAGTTTATATTTTTTTGGATTTCACCAGTCTTTAATGTCCTGGATGCAATCCAGGATACCAAACTGACTTAGTTAACTTTTCTTAGTCTCTCTGTTGACTTTGTTTTCAAATCACTAAATTAATCTAATGTGGAGCCACCATAAACCTGAATGTCTTGTTAAGTGAAGTAGTACATTTTCCTAATTACTGAAGCTATTTTCAGTTGGGTGTTCTGTTACTAACAGCCAAAAACATCCTAACTGATACACCAAAATACTCACATAAGGTGGTGCCTTCAGGCCTATAGACCAGTCCTCCTCACCTACATCATTCCTATGAGGATTCAGTGTCCCTTAATGGACACCTTCTTCCATGTATTTTCCCCAACCCCACTCCCAAACTCCATTCCAAATATTTTGCACTGGCTACACCAAGGTACTCACTTTACCCAGACTATGCACATAAAACATCAAACACAGTACCTACTGCATGCTAGGCACCTAATAAATGATAGATCCCTTCTTTCTGCCCCCCTTCACTTATTTATGACTTTGCACACACTATAGCTTTGGCTTTCAATGTGCATCTTTACATCTCCAGTTGGTAAAATATTTACTGGATTACACATCACCCAGTCCCTGAAGACATCCCTGCAGCACTCCTACCACTCGAGTTAGCTGTTCCCCATGTTCCCATATAGTCTTCTGCTGCAGTACTTATCAAATGGTATTCAATCACATGTCCACATGTCTGTCTGCCTTACTAACTGTGAGCTCCTTTAGAGCAGAGACTGTAACTGATTTGTTATTGAATTCTCAATGATTTGCAATAAGGGCCAGTACGTTTACTCTGACAATGTTTATTGAGCACCAACTACATAGTGGGCACTGAACTAAATGCTGGGGATAACACGATGAATAAGGCACAGTCATTACTCTCAAGGAGCTCAAATTGGAGGGGGCAGAGACAATTACAAGTAGGGTGTTAAACACTATGTAAAAAGTACAGTATGCCAAAGAATCGTGTAGGACTATGAGCCTAGCCCTGCCACAGACCAGGAACTTAAACCTATGTTTAGTTGAACTATATAAAATCACCTCCCTCAGTTGGCCCCTGGACCCACCTTGACTAGCAATGAATCCGTCTCTGAAACTCAGCAGGGACATAACTGGTGCTCCTGATCTGTGGATGACTTGTACTGGAGCCCTAGGATTCAGAATAAATGGGGCAATTTTACAATTTTTTTCCTTCAAAAGCAATGCTTGACTATATTCAACATACAGCACTAACTGCGTAACAGCACAAAGGACAAATGTGGACAGAAATTAAACATTCATATGGTTTCTTTCCTGGCAAAATCTTTGAATAGTAGATCAAGGTAGTCCGTTCAAAACCACCTTGGAGTGAATCTAAACATGTTATTGAGCTGAACGAACTAAGTCACCTCCGATATTTCCAGTTTTTAGGGGAGGCCTGACAAGGGTTTAAGATAACAATGTTAACAACATGTTAATCGTTTTATTTATAGACAGAATTAAGACAATTGTGAAATATTAAAATTGTCAGGGCTCTGTAAAATGAAAGAGGAAGGTGAGAATCAATTACATATATGTGACTTTATAACAGTAATCAGGTTCCCTATCTCCATGGAGGCAAAAACAAGTACAAAAATAAAGTAACTTAAATTATGGAAGAAAAGGTACAAGTTAGTCATTCTTCAGCTGAAATTTTTTCACTGCTCTTGGAATAAAGTCCAAACTCCTTGGGAGGGTATATAAGTCCTTTCTAAGCAAATTCCTGTTTTCCTGTCTGGCATCACTTCTCATCACTGCTCCATCGGCAGGGTACATACTTGTCATATTAAACTACACAGAGGTCCCTTAAAGTGCCATACTTTCACATGCCTTCATGCTTCTCTATATGCTATTCTACCTAAGCCAGGTCCTTCTCTTCTTTACTTGGTAACTTTCTACTAGACCAGATCCAATTAAAGCCTCATTTCCTTGGAGAAGCAGTCTCACCTTCTTCCCTCTCCTTCTCGATGTTTCCTCAAATTCTTGTGTGTAGCCCTGTCAGACCACTGACCACACTGCGTCGTAACAGTCTTTTACTTGTTCATCTTTACTATTAGACTCCAAATGCCTCAAAGGTATAGTTTTTATTTTTTACTCCTGTTTTTCACTGCCCTGCCCAAAGCCCAATGCCTACAGAAGCCATTCAATAAATACCAGGTGTGGGCTTCCCTGGTGGCGCAGTGGTTGAGAATCTGCCTGCCAGTGCAGGGGACACGGGTTCGTGCCCCGGTCTGGGAGGATCCCACATGCTGCGGAGCAACTGGGCCCGTGAGCCACAATTACTGAGCCTGCGCGTCTGGAGCCTGTGCTCCGCAGCAAGAGAGGCCGCGACAGTGAGAGGCCCGTGCACCGCGATGAAGAGTGGTCCCCGCTCGCCGCAACTGGAGAAGGCCCTCGCACAGAAACGAAGACTCAACACAGTCATAAATAAATAAATAAAAGAACGTGAATTTCTAAAAAAAAAAATAATAAATAAATAAATAAATAAATACCAGGTGAACAAAGGAAGGAAACAGAAGGAGGAAGGGACAGAATTGTAGAAACTGTTAAATCCTGGGACAAATAGGTTGTGGATTCCCTTTGGATATCTTTAAGACCAGGATAAAGCCTATTTTAGATAGGTTATGATCACAGCCAAATAAAGAATCAGAGCTGGCTTACCTGAACTAAAAATGATCAATCCTAGGCCAACCCAGATCTAATACCATGAAGAAAATTACTAAGCTCCTTAAAATGAAAAGTTTTACACAATTATTGTAAGTGAAATGTTAGTTCATTATTTAAGCTTAATTTCCAAAGCAATCATGACAATCATGACAATATGATCAAATTACCTTTTAATGTGATTCCAGGAATAATAATAAGAACAATCAGACAATTCACACTGGAAAACCTTTATAAACGGAAAAACATACCCTTGATTCAATAGCCATCTGTATGCCAGACTAAATCACTGTGAAAGCCAATAAAAATTTCCACTCTGCAGAAGACCTGCATCATGCAAACAAACGGTGACTCACCTTGGACTCCTCACATCCAGCTGATAAATGTTTCCATCCTGTGTCCCAGCCAACAGCAAGAAGCCAGAAAGAAAAGTACAGCAGTTGAAGGCATCTGAGCCAATAAAGAGGAACACCTGGAACAAGTAGGCGACAAAGATGCTGTTTAAAGATTAATTTGTTTCCAGGAATACACAGGCACCAAGAAAAGGAGAATTTTACTACTTTTAGTACAGAATTGCTTTCTTCCCCATTTAAGCACTTCCGATCTAAACTAAGCATTCATCAACAACTGAGGGGGAAGCACTCCCAGGATTTCAGGAACCTGAGGCTGGCTGAGGACTTAAGCAGGTTATATAATATCGTAGTCTGAGGCAGCAGGTTTCATACGATTTCCCCTTAACACATTGACTCATGGGATCCTTGAAACCAAAAAGTCTCCTTTACCCTCTTTTCAGCACAACCCTCCATTTGATAAACACTTGCAATTCACACATTTAAGTTTTGCTTCAAGGCACTTGTGACAACCTTTTGAAGGGAAAGAAAGTGGCAATTTAAAGAATCACAAGTCACCCCATGTACCTGAAAAGAAATAAACCCCAAACTATTAGACTTTTATTTATTCCTTAGTGTTAGTTCAAACAGTAAAGACTGAAAGTTCTAAAAAAAGAAACAAAACAAACAAAAACCCTTGATTTCCCTTTGGAAGTAAAAGCCAGCATGGAAATTCAGAGTATAAAGGCAATATGATCAAAAATAGTGATGTTCCCAGAACAAACTCTGAAAATGGAAACATCACCAGCACAATGAAGTCATGAGATGAAATGAAAATACAAAGCCTGTGGTCAAACCAAATCATTCAAGTTGTCTGGGTGATGATGACAGGAGCTGGAAAGAAATTTAGAAAATCTCAAGAAACTCAGAGTTTAATTAAGAGCATAGTCTGCTTGGCAAAACCTCAGCGAATGAAGGAAGAAAATTCAATTCTTCTACGAAAGATATTCTGGTCATTAGTTAATCTAGAGCCCTGAATGCGTGAGTCCTTTACTCAGAAAATCTTCACATTATCTTAGAGGAAGAAGGGAATCTATAGAACCTTATCATTTTACATACAGCACACTAAGGCCCAGTGACTTGATAAAGGTCACAAAGCAGTAGGACATTTAATCCCATCACATAACCCTATGTGGTAAATCCTACTATGACAAGTTCAGTGATGAGGAAACTGAGGCTCAGAGAGGTTAAGTAACCTGTCCAATGTCATAGCCATTAGGAAGAACCAGGATTTAAATGTTGCCCTTATTCCATATCCCATGCTCTTAATCACTATACTGTACTGCCTCTCACTCAAGCAGCTTCTTCAAAAGGTGAACATACAGAGAAATTAGAAATGTTTTCAAAACAGCTTTCCAAGAAACAGAGTGACCCAGGTTGCCCCAGAGTTCAAAGGTCTTAGAGGAACCACTTGCCGGCTGTCTGCTCTGCAGTCCCAAGCACTGAAGTTTCTTATCTTCTCGGGCCAACAGCAGCATTTTCGACTCTGTTCCAACCTCCCGTTCACCTGCATGACAAATGAGCTATGTCAATAATGGGCTGGGCTGATCAGCTGGCAGTACCCAGAAAGCACAACTATTGATGGCTGTTTACTGAATTATTCTGTTAGTGATTCACTTATTAATCTTAAAGAAACATTTATTATGTTCTATATCTTGACTGTGGTATTGTTTATATGACTGTACATATTTGTCAAAACTCACAGAACTGTGCAATTAAAAAGGATGACTTTTACTGCATGTAAAATATATCTCAATAAACCCAACTTTAAAATATTATTATTAAGTCATCTATAATATGGAAAGATACCATACTTGGAGCAGGAGTACAAGGCTGAACAAAGTAGATAGTCTCTGCCCTCATGGCTCTTATGGTCTGGAGGAAATGAGATCTATCCATTCACTAAACAAATATTTACTGAGGGACAAGGTACTTACTCTCAAGGAGTAGTAGATTCTAGATTCTAGATTCTAGTAGAAATAGGAAATAGTAAAATAAACAAATAAACAAGTAGGATATCTTCAGTGATGAGTTCCACAAAGGAAATAAAATAGGAAAATATAACCAAAAGGGAGTAGATAGTGGGAAAATGAGTGGGGGAAGGTAGCTTTAAACTTCAATTTTATTAATTAATTAATTTTTTAAATTAATTAATTTAATTTATTTTATTTTTGGCTGCATTGGGTCTTCGTTGCTGCACACGGGCTTTCTCTAGCTGTGGTGAGCAGGGGCTACTCTTCGTTGCGGCGCGTGGGCTTCTCATTGTCGTGGCTTCTCTTGTTGCAAAGCACGGGCTCTAGGTGGGCAGGCTTCAGTAGTTGTGGCACGTGGGCTCACTAGTTGTGGCTCGTGGGCTCTAGAGCGCAGGCTCAGTAGTTGTGGCGCATGGGCTTAGTTGCTCCACGGCATGTGGGATCTTCCCGGACCAGGGCTCGAATCCGTGTCCCCTGCATTGGCAGGCGGATTCTTAACCACTGTGCCACCAGGGAAGCCCTATACTTCAATTTTAAAAAGGTTTCATGGAGGTTATTTTTCAACTGAGACATAAATGGTAAACAGAAGCCAGCCATGTGAAAAGTATTGGGAGGTACATTCCAGGCTAAGGGAAGAACAAGACAAAGGCTGGGAGGCTGGCAGTCTGTTGTGCTAAAAGAACAGAGACCTATGGCTGGGACACAGTGGACCTGGCAGAGGGTGGTATGACTTGAGGCTGGAGAGGACTGCAGGGGTTAGAAAGTGTAAGCATTTGTAATAAGCCATGGTAAGGGGTTAGGATTTTAATACACAGTTGTCCCTCGGTATTTACAGAAGGTTGCTTCCAGGACCCGCCGTAGACACCAAGATTCGCAGATGCTCAAGTCCCCAGAGTTGGCCCTCCATATCCAAAGGTTCCACATCCGTAGATTCAACCAACTGTGGATTGTGTTCTGAATGAGGAACCCACGGATATGGAGGGCCAAACGTATGTATAAAAGGAGGCCACTATGGACTTCCCTGGCGGTCCAGTGGTTAAAACTCCATGCTTCCAGGGCAGGGGATGCAGGTTCAATCTCTGGTTGGGGAATTAAGATCCCACATGGCCAAAAAAACCAACCAAACAAAAAAATACAAAAAGGAGGCTGCTAGAGGAGAGTAGAGACAAAGGAGAGTGATATGACTTGATTTATGTTTTTTATTCATTTACTTTTTTTTAATTTTAATTTTTTTATTTTGGCTGCACTGGATCATCGTGGCGGCACATGGACTCTTAGTTGTGGCATGCGGACTCTTAGTTGTGGCATGCGTGTGGCATCTAGTTCCCCGACCAGGGATTAAACCCGGGCCCCCTGCATTGGGAGCATGGAGTCTTACCCACTGGACCACCAGGGAAGTCCCTGGATTTATGTTTTTTAAATGACCACGATGGTTCCTCTGAGGAGACTAGATTATAGAATAGTGCAGGCAACAGATGATGGTAGAATGGATGAGGATGCTGGCAGGAGGAAGGGAGAGCTGGAGGCTGAAGGTGAGGTGGAAAAATGAGCAACATTCTGAAGGTAGAGATGACAGACTTTGCTGATGCGGGACATGAGGAAAGGTGGGGGTGGATCTTGAATGAATCTCAGGCTTTGGGCTTGAGCAAGAAGATGGTGGTGCCATTTACTGAGATCGGGAAAAACAGATTTGGGGTGGGAGGAAATCAAACACTCCACGTTATAAGTTCAAGATGTCTATTAGACATCTAAATGGAGTCTGAAATGCAAGTGAAAGATCTATGCTTTAGATATACTTTTGGAAATCACCAGCTTAAATACAATATTTAAAGTCATGGAAATGATGAGATCACCTAAGAGAGAAATTGTAGAGCTGAGGGCCCTCCAATATTTAAAGGTAGAATAAAGGAGACATGTAAAAGGAGACTGGGATTTCCCTGGTGATCCAGTGGCTAAGGCTCCACGCTCCCAATGCAGGGGGCCTGGGTTCAAACCCTGGTCAGGGAACTAGATCCCACATGCCGCAACTAAGACCCAACACAGCCAAATAAATAAATAAATGTTTTTTTAAAAAAGGAGACTAAGAAGCAGCAGCCAATGAGATAGAAAGAAAAGCAGTGTAGTGTGGTATTACAGAAGCCAAGAAAGAAAAGTGTCCTGAAGAGAAGAGTTTACTATGTTGTATCCTGTTGAGAATTTGGAAGATAAGCACAGAGAAGTAACACTGGACTATGCAACGTGGAGTCACTGGTGACCTCGACAAGAGCTGCTGCTGGTTAAGTAGCTGGGCACAAACCATCCTAGGGCAGGTTGAAGAGTAAGTGGGAAGTGAGGAAATAGAGGAAACAAGAATATTTTCACTTAAATTACTTTAAACCAACTAATTTTAAAAAACTCAACCTTATTTTAAGTAGTATCTATGAAATCTTAGGTTTGAAGTGAGATATGTGTGCATTAATATGTAACTATTAAAAATGTGTACTGCCTGAAATGACCTTGTTTACCACTCACTGCACATGTATCACACTTTGGGAAACAGACTCTTCCTATTAATCAATTAATTCCCAAAGAGGGGCCAGGCAACATGTGGTAGTCACAACCATTTTAGTTCTTGGACCACAGTGTATCTATATGGGAAGTTTAAGAGAGTGAGGAGAGTACCTGCAGTGTGTCCACAGTGAGGGGCAAAATTCACCCAAATGAGCTGAAAACATATATCCACACAAAAACCTACACAAGGATATTTATAGCAGCTTTATTCATAATTGTCCAAACTTGGAAACAACCAAGATGTCCTCCAGTAGATGAATGAATAGATAAACTAAGGAACATTCAGACAATGGAATATTGTTCAATGCTTAAAAAAATGAGGTATCAAGGACTTCCCTGGTGGCGCAGTGGATAAGAATCCACCTGCCAATGCAGGGGACACGGGTTCGAGCCCTGGTCCCGGAAGATCCCACATGTTGCAGAGCAACTAAGCCCGTGCACCACAACTACTGGGCTCGCACGCCACAACTACTGAAGCCTGCGTGCTTAGAGCCCGTGCTCTGCAACAAGAGAAGCCACTGCAATGAGAAGTCCATGCACTGCAACGAAGAGTAGCCCCCACTCGCCACAATTAGAGAAAGCCCCCTTGAAAAAATTTTTTAAATAAATAAATAAATAAATGGAAAAAAGAAATGAGGTATCAATGCATGAAAAGACATGGAGGAACCTTAAATGCATATTACTAAGTGAAAGAAGCCAATCTGAAAAGGCTACATAGTTTATGATTTCAACTGCAACATTCTGGAAAAGGCAAAACCATGAAGACAGTAAAAGTATCAGTGGTTGCCAAAGGTTATAGGGGATGAAAGGACAAATTGGTGCAGCAAAAGGGATTTTTCAGGCAGTGAAACTTCTGCATGATACTAGAATGATAAATACATGTCATTATACATTTGTCCAAACCCACAGAATATACAACATCAAGAGTGAATCCTAATTTAAACCTTGAACTTTGAGTGATAATGATGTGTCAGTTTAGGTCTATCAATTGTAACAAAAGTACCACTCTGGTGGGGGATGCTGATAACGGGGAGGGTGTGCGGGTGTGTGGGCAGAGGGTATACAAGAACTCTCTATCTGCTCAATTTCATGTGTACCAAACTGCTCTAAAAAATAAAGCCTGTTTTTTTTAAAAAATGCGAGAAGCAGAGATGATGGTAGAATAATAATCCTATGGAAACAGAGAAGCAAGTATGTTATAATCATAGGAAAATAAGAAAAGAATGCAAGCTGCCTTATTAGGACCTTTATCATTCTGACTCAACCAGAGCTATCACTCTACTCACCTATTTCCCCCTACTATGCTTATGCCAACTTCTGGCCCAACGAAGCATATCTCTACCCAATAGTCAATTTTACCTCCACACTATTTTAATGTGAACTGCCCCTACCTCTACCCCTGCCCCAGTTCCCATTCTCCCATCCTTCCCATTCTTGTCTGTTCAACTTGAATCTATCCTTCAAGGTTCAATTTCTTTTGTGACACCTCTCATCTATACTAACCTAAAACACTCTCTTCTTCCAAAAAACTATTATATTTGCATTAAGTGAATCACTAAGTTACTTCAGCCAAAATTTTATTGTTCTCTGTTTTATAGGCATTAGTCTCATCCGCTAAATTAAACTGTACTTACTCAAATGCGGTAACTATGACATATACTTCCTTTGTAGATTCCAAAGCAACAGAAACATAGTAGATATGCAACAAATATTAATCTTATGGTAAAAATGGAAATACCAGCTACAGAGCAGGAGAAAACGAGGAAGAAAAGGAGAAACTAAGGCAAACACTGAAGGAATATAAGGAAACAAAATAAATTCATATACTGTTATCAACTCACTGGGCATCTGCTCAGGGGAGCCGAGGTTTATAGAGTTGTCAGCAGTACCCACAGCCACTCCGTTGATGGAAGACCCACAGTCTGCAATGACTCCCAAGCAGGCTGAGCGCCCACAGTCCCAAAGTCGTGCTGTCCCGTCTCGAGAACCAGATACCGCATTCCTCCCCTGATCAACAATGGCTGTATCCAGGATACCTGGCAAGAGAAAAAAAAAAGACCCTCAGATGGAGTAGGTAGTAAAGGAACTACAAGGGCAGAGAAGATGGATCTGCATAAATGACTCTATTCCTTCACAAACAAGTACTGGATATGTACTACAGGTTGGGCACATCCAAGTGCCAGAAAAACAGAAATAAACAGAACACAGTCCCTGTTTCCCAATGACTAGCTGCAAGAGACAGACATGGAAAAGAAGCTTTGGATTTAATTTTTAGTGGCATGTGGTATTCTAGAGCAGTGGTTTTCAAGTTATTATTTTGGCTTTAGAACCTGTTTTTTTTTAATTCATTTAATTATTTTAAAAAATTTTTACTGGAGTATAATTGCTTTACAGTGGTGTTAGTTTCTGCTGTATAACAAAGTGAGTCAGCTATATGTATACATACATATATCCCCATAACCCCTCCCTCTTGCGTCTCCCTCCCATCTTCCCTATCCCACCCCTCTAGGTGGTCACAAAGCACCAAGCTGATCTCCCTGTGCTATGTGGCTGCTTTCCACTAGTGATCTATTTTACATTTGGTAGTGTATATATGTCCATGCCACTCTCTCACCTCATCCTGGCTTACCCTTCCCACTCCCCGTGTCCTCAAGTCCATTCTCCACATCTGCATCTTTATTCCTGTCCTGCCCCTAGGTTCTTCAGAACCATTTTTTTTTTTAGATTCCATATATATTACCATACGGTATCTGTTTTTCTCTTTCTGATTTACTTCACTCTGTATGACAGACTATACATCCATCCACCTCACTACAAATAACTCAATTTCGCTTCTTTTTATGGCTGAGTAATATTCCGTTGTATATATGTGCCACATCTTCTTTATCTACTCATCTGTTGATGGACACTTAGGTTGTTTCCATGACCTGGCTATTGTAAATAGTGCTGCAATGAACATTGTGGTACATGACTCTTTTTTTTTTTTTTTTTTTTAATTTATGGCTGCATTGGGTCTTCATTGCTGCGCGAGGGCTTCTCTCTAGTTGTGGCGAGCGGGGGCTACTATTCATTGTGGTACGCGGGCTTCTCATTATGGTGGCTTCTCTTGTTGAGGAGCACAGGCTCTAGGAGGGTGGGCTTCACTAGTTGTGGCACATGGGCTCAGTAGCTGTGGCTCACAGGCTCTAGAGCGCAGGCTCAGTAGTTGCGGCGCACAGGCTTAGTTGCTCCGCAGCATGTGGGATCTTCCCAGACCAGGGCTCGAACCCGTGTCCCCTGCATTGGCAAGCAGTTTCTTAACCACTGCGCCACCAGGGAAGCCCAACATGACTCTTTTTGAATTATTGTTTTCTCAGGGTACATGCCCAGTAGTGGGATTGCTGGGTCATATAAAACCTGTTTTTTAAACAAAAATTAAGTAGACATCCTAGACAGTTCAGTGTGAAAATCACTGTCTTAAAAGATCCTGCTGCTTCCATTGGGAACTAATCGTAAAAAAGGAGTGACTTCTCTTCTGGCCAAGATGGAGTAGTCCCATTCCTCCCAGGTCCTCCCCTTACAACTAAAAAAACGTGGACATAAGACAACAAACAAGCACAAGAAGGCTGAAAGATGTAAAGAAGAAAGCAGTCCACCTAGGGACCTCAGGACTTGAAGAACAACAGGGCAATGAGTTCCCTGGATTTCCTTACTGCCTCCCATATATCCTAGACAGGACAATGCAGAAGCCTCTAACATAGAACTAATTTAAAAAAACAAAAACAAAAATAGGCACAAATTAAAAACAAAAAACAACTCCAAGAAAAGTCTGTTGCCTCTAGGCAGAAGACTGAGAAAAGGGTGGCCTAACAGTACAGAAAACCTTTTTGGCAATACCCATCTTACTCAAACAGCAACAGAAAAACTGTTACCTCCCCTCTCCCAAAGATTCAGTGGGGCTGAACAGGGAGTGATTTCTACCTCAACCCCCATGGAAGCAGGAGACAGCTCTCCAATTCCCCCAACCCAGCGACACTGACCAGGCCCGGCAGGGTACTGTCAGCGGGGAGCTGGGCCTCTATTCTCGCCCAGCACCAATGGGGGAAAGAGGTAAAACATGAGGGACAGAGAAGTAGCACTCCACTTTCCCCAACCCATCCCCTGGTGTCAGTCAGCAGGAAACAGAGCTTACAAGCCCACTTGGAGGAAAGGAAGTGGTGCAAGTTGAGGTGATGCAAGATGGTGCCCCATTTTCACCAGGAAGGCGTCAGCAAGGTCAAGGGGAAGCTGAGCTTCTACCTCACCGGTTTGCAGACAGGTAGCTTGAGGCAGTGCTCCACTTTTGCCAGAGCAGTGTTAGAGGAGCCCAGCAGGAAGCTGAGTATACACACCTCCTGGGCCCCTGTACCATACCTCGACAGGGGACCACCTGCTAAAAAAGATCAAGTAAGATGCAGAGTGTTATAATATCCAAAATGTCCACAGATTTTACAACTTTTGAAGCCCTTTGTCACCCCTTACCTATTTGCTATGATCCCTGGCCTCAGGAGCACACAGTGTAAAAACGTAGAGACAGTCAAGGACATAAAGAGTTACAGGGGCATATATGTGACAACATAGGACTGTAGAGTAGAAAGGGAGTCTGGCCCTATGGTGATACAGGCAGGGCTAGTACTTGCTTTACTAAAACCCATCTAATTATCCTATTATAGGTGCCCAATAAACACTTGCAGGCTGAGTAATAAGAGTACCTGATCAAAGGTTACTTAGTAAACTAGTGCCCTGGCTTGCTTCCATTCCGCTCAAGATGAGATGACTTCAGATATACAAACCTTGACAAAACGCTACAAAAACTCAATATAAGGTACAAGTGATGGATGAGCCATGCAGTTAACCACATGCCTCAACTCTCAGTGGAAATTTCACTTTGAAAGCCTTTTTCAGAAAAAAGATGAATTCATAAAAATGCCACAAATTTTAAAAGTAGCCAATTTAGGCCCTATTTGATAAAATATGATTTTCTTACCCCTGTGAATTAGGTGGCTTCTCTTGTTGAGGAGCACAGGCTCTAGGAGGGTGGGCTTCACTAGTTGTGGCACGTGGGCTCAGTAGCTGTGGCTCACAGGCTCTAGAAAGCAGGCTCAGTAGTTGTGGCACACGGGCTTAGTTGCTCCACAGCATGTGGGATCTAATTCACAGGGTTAAGTTTCCAAATATATCCAATTTTAAATAAAAACTAAATACAATTTATATAGCTGGTTATAGTTGTTGGAAAAATAAAATGTAATCATTGTACTTATATATCTAATGGATAAAGGCCATATAGATAAGCTTTTATTTATTTATTTATTTTTGGTTATATGTTGATTTTTTAAATTCATTTTTATTGGAATGTGGTTGCTTTACAATGTTGTGTTAGCCTAGATAAGCTTTTAAAAGTAGCCTTTCCCTCAGAAGCAGATCTAAGGAGGCAACATATCTTGTTGCTATTTTATGTTTCTTATTTACAACATATTTTGTAATCATAAAATACCTTGAGTTTAGAAAATCCACCTTTCCACTCTATCTCCATAACACACTAAGCATTCTAGCTAGAAAAGGATCTTAGATCTTTCAAGAATCTTAAGGAATCACCAACAGGAACATTAGGAAGGGGCTTCAACTCTTACTAAGCCATCAAAGATCTGTTTATGTCTTTATTGGGAAGTTCCAACCACTATTTAAAAATGCTGAGCTCCATGGAAGTGATGCAAACTTAAAAAAAAAAAAAAGTTCTGAAAAATATGTATCCAAGGCAGGATGCTACAGCTGTGGCTAGGGAGCTGTGAATGGTATTAACTGTGTACAAATTTCAACTAATACTCAGTAAAGAGCTGCCATCTAGGAAGTTTTCCTTTTTTATTAAAGTAGAGTGGAAAACTATCGCTCCCTCTCTAATAAAATGTCACTTACAACATAGTGGCATCTAGTGTGGGTCTCTTTACTCTTAGGTGACAAGAATAAAAGAAAGAGGAGCCTTACAGGAGCAGGAATCTGTGAGGAATTACCTTAAGAAGAAGCTATGAAAGTAGCAGGAATGCCTTTGTAAGAGAAGTAGCCATAGCTAAGACCTAGCAGAGCTGCAAAGGCTTTAGATATCAAACCAAACAGACAGAAGTCCTCAACATATAAACCAAGATGAAAAAAAATCTGCATTCAAGAAAAGATTCAGCTGATTCACATATAAACATCCTAGCCAAAGTCTGGGAAATAAGAATAATGTTAAACTATGACTGAAATAAGTATTAGTAAGAAACAGAGCAAATTTCATATTTCTAGGCAGGTTTTTTTTTTTAATTTTTTTTTAACTCATTTGCGGTTTTTTGGGGTTTTTTAAAAAATTACTTTACTTATTTATTTATTTTTGGCTGTGTTAGGTCTTCGTTTCTGTGCAAGGGCTTTCTCTAGTTGCGGCAAGCGGGGGCCACTCTTCATCGTGGTGCGCGGGCCTCTCACTGTCGCGGCCTGTCTTGTTGCGGAGCACAGGCTCCAGACGCACAAGCTCAGTAGTTGTGGCTCACGGGCCTAGTTGCGCCGCGGCATGTGGGATCTTCCCAGACCAGGGCTCGAACCCGCGTCCCCTGCATTAGCAGGCAGACTCTCAACCACTGCACTACCAGGGAAGCCCTCTAGGCAGGTTTTTTAACAAGTTTACTCTATTCAGATCTCAGAAAATAATGAGCCTTGAAGCACCTATTACTTGGAGGCAGCATATCTTATTTCAGAGAAAGTATATAAGAGTTTGAAAAGAATGCAACCTGGTTTCTCAAATGTAAGCATCTTTCCTACCTTGGTGAGCAAAAAACCTCAACCAATCAACTGAAATGGTGTTTCATTTGGTCTCAATGTTTTCACAGATTATGAAAGACCTGGTGCTTATTACAAAGAATTAAGATTATGAATATATATCTCCAAATTCACCAACCTTAATTAAATGGCCTGGTCAATTAAAAATTTTCAAACTGATTAAAGAACACTTTAGAGCTACTTAGTAAACTCATATATTACAAATAGAACACTACTTTTAGTTTCTCCTTTCATTAGACAGATTTACAAAAATCTTACCTCTGCTTGTTAAGAACACACTAATCCTTTAAATAAATATAAAATATGTATCTAAAAGTATTAGAAAAGACCAATTACATATCAACTAAGATCAAAAATGTCTACTGTATTAGAAATAACAATTTCTGCTTTTCACATTTGACAAGTATGTTAAAACATCACAAGGTTCAACTTTCCTGGCAGGGTTTAAAGTATAGTGTCATATTTTTTATGAACAATAATAGCATTCAATGTACACTTATTATATACCAGGGATTATACTAAATCTCTCATATGCACCATTTCATTTAATACTATTATCCCCATTTTACACATGAGGAAATTAAGGCTCAGAAAAGTTAAGCAACTTTCCAAGGCTTCCCAGACTTTAAATGGAAGAATTATGGTTTAAACCAAGATTTGTATGTCTCCAAATCCTATGCTTTGCCAATCTACTGTACTGGCTCCCTTACTATCATGTTTCCATATACTAGAAGCAGTAAGCAAGCCAGGGACTTAATTAAGCTAACGAAAGGTTATCCTTTATAACAGATCTTTATACAGAGCTGCTCTATTAGTGTCCAAATGATTCTTTGCAATAAGCATCAGGTAATGTTCAGTCCAGTCTTCCTTTTATGTCTTGCTTGCCAAGACTTACCTAGGCAATAAAAGACCATGTTCACTTCAACACTATCTTCTGCTTCTCTTATTTAGTCACCACTTGTGAAAACACTAAAGATCACAAATGCAAATAATAATTCTTTATTCTGTTTTTTATGTGGTTCATGACTTTTATTAAAATGCTTCAAAATCTCAGAATTAAAGAGATTGTAAAAAAGGAACCACACAAAGCAACTTGGAAGTCAACTACGTAAAGACAGTGACCCATATATGCCGCTGTTATTGGAGATTAATCTTGATTTTGGTGCCATACTTTTGAAGAATGGGCAACCCCAAACCCGGGGCTCCTTTATAGAACTAACTGGAGAGAAGCATTCAAGACCTGACAGACACGAACCTGAATCTGACTTCATGCAATTTCCCCTAAAGCTTATCATTTCTGTTCAATCTAATTTTTAAAAAAAACAACAAACCCTCTCAAGGAAAAAAAAGTAAGGGTTGTTATACTCTGGAGAAGCGCCTACCCCCACCCCAGAACTTTCTCACAAGGCCAAAAGAATGGAACAACTATATGAATAAAAGCTTAAATCAGATCATCAAACACTCTACAGTTCACCCTAAGCTAAGCGACACACATGGATTCTTAAGGAGAACTGAAGAACATTGGGAGACTTAGGATTCATGTGGAGGGCACAGTCAACAACTATAGTAATCCAAAGGTATTCTGAAGTTAAGCGTGCACGGATGTTAAATATGCATTTGTTAAGCTCAACATGCAGAGCTATGCCTTGTTCCACTGGAAAGGTCCCCCATGCCTTGCATCTTCAAGGTGGCCAGATCTAAGGTGAATCCCTCAGTGTTCTTCTAGACTCCTTTGGCTCCTGGATTCCCCAACAGTGCAGGCTGCTTTGACTCCTCAGACCTGTCAGTTCTTTGGACTGAACGTGAAGAAGGCTCTATATATCTCTTCTATTCCCTCTCAATGTACCCATGTACTTAAGTTTCAGAAGAAAACCCATTTATTTGCTAAGGTTAACATGTGTGTTTGTTAGATGATCTGTATGTAATCTGACAAACCATTATAAAGAAATACTAAAACTTAAAAAAACCAACCTCTACACACAAGCTATTTATAATATACTCAGGTACACAAGGCAAAAACACTGGGTTAAATACCATAAGTATAGGGCAAATACATAATAAATTCCCAAATGAGTGGTGTAGATGATGTGTATTATGGTCCCAAAGGAGGGATCAAGGTAAGAAATTATTTGGGGATGTTATTACATTTTCAAAAATATCCAACCTTGTAAAAATAAGAATGACATATTTATCATTTTTTTTTTAACATTCCAAATTAAGGATAAAACATCTCTAAATTAACTTTTTCCCCAACAAACCAACCAATCAGTTACAGAGGGAAGATGTTCTCACTCTGTCTCTACAATCTGATATCAACAGGTTATATGGTTAATCCATTTAAAAAAACTGAACTATGATTTAAATCCACAGGAATCGACCATCAATACCAAGGTCTATCTGATGTCTGGTGATGCAGCTGTTTGCAACCCAGCTTTTACTATCACCTCAGCCAAAGGACTAATGTGAAATAGTGGGCACACCTCTCTCTCTTTTTTTCCCAGCACACAAGTAGATGATCTCCTATGGAGGCTTTTTCTCCCTTATCAATTGTGGAAAACAATGATCTATGTAAGTTAGTTAACTCTAGATAGCAATAATAAGACTGACTAGGAAAGGAATTTCTAATCCTTGGGGAAATACCAGTTCATTTAAATGGCCAGTTGGATGAATTACTTGTGTTTTTGTGGATAACTAGATTCTGTTTCTATCTTTTTGGTGATTCATTTCTGGGGATCATTAGAGAAACCTTTAGGAGAAACCACTCTTCATACCTCCTTTGTGACCTTTGAAGGTCACCACACAGCTAGCATCTTCAGCTGACCAGATCTTCAGCTGGGCATCCATTCCCCCACTCAGAACCACAAGGCCTGATGGGAAAAACCTGCAACAATTCACATCAAATACATGTCCTTCCAATACTCTCTGGAAAAACAAAAGAAAATTCCATGCTAGTTCTCTTGTCCATCCCTTGATGTTCTCTTACCTCCCATATCCTTAGTCCCGTAAATGATATATCTACATGCTGCATTTTAAAACAAAAGAGGTCCAAAGAATCTCTTTAGTTCATCTGTATACCAGGTAATGTTCTTAGAGCTGCTGGCTCCCTTTCCTGGGCTTTGGCTGCAGATGTTGTGAATTTGAATTCCAAAGCTCTCATAGCCATCCCTAAGTCTAGTTCTATATATAATAAGGAGCTGAGGAGGCTTGAGGGCTCTTTTACTTGTCTTTTCTTAAAATCCTCTGTACAGGTTGGGGGGCTCAGCCATATAGTCAGTGTAACAGCCTAATTACTCTGTCTTAGAAATGGGTCACTGAAGGCAGTTCATACCATCCACTTACAGACATTCACTAGCCTGGCTCTTCCACTGTTCCAGCCCCAATTTGTTCTGGCAAATCACCAAACTTGAGCATGGTTCTCAGATTAACAAATGGAAGAACAAAGATCAGTTGAAGTGCAGTGTTCCTACATTTTCAGAATGGGCCACTCTTCTTTCCATGGCCCAGTCTAAGGTTTCTCAGACCACCCTAAAAGTGTACCCAAAGCCTTTACTCTGAGCTCTCCATTGGAAGCCTGCCAGATCTTCATGCTCCCATCGGTACTAGAAGACACACCAAGGCCTCCTCCACTGGAAATGTCCAGGCATGTTATCTGTTTAAACGACAAAACAACCAGTGTTACAAATAACGAAATGCTCTTCTTCCCTTGAAATATGTTATAAACCTCTCTCATTTCACACTCCTCTAAGACTTCTTCAAGCCTATGCTTCCCAACACAAAGGACATGCGTTTCATATGAAGGCTGAGTTATCATCACTGATCTCCCAACAAGGCTGGAGCCAAAACCCTTTATTTCTCGAAACAAAAAACTATTCTTGTAGTCATCTATAATCTCCTGCTTCAGCTATAAAGTTACTTATTCCCATATCATTTCCATAGTTTCTATCTTTTGCTATTTTATTTTAAAATTAAGATACCACTCCTAATTCTTAGGAACCCACTTACACAAAAAGACAGACTTCCAAGATGCACCAGGATTCAAGGAAAAGCAAAGATGCTTCCAATTTACTACTTTACATTCCCTCTGTAAAATCTTAACTGTCTGTGTGTGTATTTCAGAATAAGTAATAGAAAAATTCTCAAATTCACTTATACAATTTCAATGTTAGGAATCACTTCATGAATAAGCCATGATCAGAATGCCAAGTCTCTTTCATATATCAATACATGCATACATAATATCCTCTTTTCATTAAAAAACACCCAGTTGCAAATATTCCAGAAATGTAAGACTGAGATATATAATCACAGTCATATTCCCAGCAGCTATGATTCCAATATGACCTAAATTATTTTTAAAAAGTAGGAACTTTCAAAAACAAAAAACAAAAATAAAATAGGAACTTTGCCTTTAATTATTCAACCTTCCACTCTACATTTCTATGCCAATTAAGCCTTAATGAATAGGTCTGGCAAAAACTAAAGGGATATATGGGTCAACTCTAACACTTTCTAAGACTTTTTCTTCTTTATTTTGGTTCCTCAATAAAAGGACCATTAACTTAATTGTAGTTCTTTTAATTTTAAGGATTATGACAACAATTAACATTTATATCATGTTTTATCATTTATAAAACATTTTCAAATATACTGAATCATTTGATCCTCATAATAATCCCATCTGCTCCTAGCTTCTCATCGGTGGATACTGCTTTCACATTCTAGTGTAGGAGACATTTCTCAGATTTATCTTTCTTCTCCAACATCACTGCTACCACCCTAATCCTGGGTCTTAAATCTGACTACCAGTACTGTCAAGTTCAACTCTATTCTGGCTCCCCAACTACATGATGAGCTTTATAAGTGTCAGAACCATGTCCAGCACTTTCTCACACAAATCACAGGCTATGTACATAGTAACTACTTAACAAATACCTAATAACAGTTTGGGAAGAGGGATGAAGCAGCTCATCAACACTAGATAAGAAAGTAAAGCCATCTGACCTATATCAATGAGACCAGCTACTGTCCCCTTTCAACGGTCCCAGAAACAAAACATATTTAAACACTTTCCTACTCACTCTGAAATCAATTTAATCCCTAAAGCAATACAGCCCAACCTCTTTCCTGACTCAGGCACCATCTATCCAACTGCCTGCTAGGCATCTATCTTTGGCTTTATAGTGGACACCTGAAACTTAACATGTCCAAAACAGAATTCTTATTTCCCCCGCTCCCTACCAATGCAACTACTTGTCCCCCAAGTAAATGACACCAGAATTTTCCCAATTCTCAGGCCAAAAATTTTGGAATTATCCCAACTCCTCATTTTCTCACATCTCATATCCAAGTCATTGGCAAATCCTGTCTGGACCCACACCCTAGAATACAGGCTCTATACCACAGTTCTATCCATTGCTATATAGCCCCAGTGCCCAGAAGAGTATCTGGAATATAGTAGGTGATTAATAAATAGGTGAATCACCTAATAATGAGCTCAAATAAGAGAAAGGGAGAATAAGAAATAGAATAAAGGAACAATTAATGATTTTTTTAAAAATGACCCACTCCTCAAAAGGTAAGTGGTTTTCCCAACTCCCCAAGGAGTTCACCACTTCCTTCCCCAGTGGTCTTCAGCTTCTATGTTTATATTGGATTGGCCAAAAAGTTTGTTTGGATTTTTCTATAACATCTTATGGCAAAACCCAAATGAACTTTTTGGCCAACCCAATATATCATAGTGGTTGTCAACCAGGGGCAATTTGTTTCTGGGGGGACATTTGGTGATGTGTGTAAACATTTTTAGTTGTCACAACTGGGGGCGGTGTCCAACGGACAACTTGTGGCTAGAGGCCAGGGATGCAGCTAAACATCCTACAGTGCATAGAACAGCCCCCTACAAAAAAGAATTATCTAGCTTAAAATGTCAATACTGCCAAGGTTGAGAAACTGTGATATATTATTTGGTACCCTCTCAGTTAATATACCTTCCTGGAGAGGACAGGGATATTGTGTTATTTATCTCAGTTACATATCTTTGGGGCCCTAGTTCCTAGACCTAAAAAGTAATTAAGTCTGAACTATCTATTCTTCCAAAGTGATAGAACACTGAAAAGTAGATTATACTTCATACCAGTTGTCTCCTTCCTCCAGATTTTTATTAAAGAGAAAGAGGAAAGAGAACTAACATTTATTGAATAGCTAGCTATTATGCGCCAGACATGTAACAGACACTACTCTCATATAATCCACTCAAAAATCTTTAAGTATTGGTGTGAAATCTGAGGTTTAAGAGGTAGTTTAATTTCCCCAAGGTGAAAGAGCAGAGCCAGGATACAAACCTAGGTCAGAGCCTAAAGCTAAAGATCTATTCCTTAGTCACAGCAAAAGAACAGACAGATCAATGCAGCATTCCTAAATATTGGATAAAGATGACAATTCAGAGACCTTCAAGATGGTGGAGGAGTAAGACGTGGAGATCACCTTCCTCCCCACAAATATATCAGAAATACATCTACATATGGAACAACTCCTAGAGAACACCTACTGAACACTGGCAGAAGACCTCAGACTTCCCAAAAGATATATACTTTTTTTTCCTTTTTCTCTTTTTGTGAGTGTGTATGTGTATGCTTCTTTGTGTGATTTTGTCTGTATAGCTTTGCTTTTACCATTTGCCATAGGGTTCTGTCTGTCCGTTTTTGTTTGTTTTCTGTTTTTTAATATAGTTTTTAGTGCTTGTTATCATTGGTGGATTTGTTTTTCGGTTTGCTTGCTCTCTTCTTTCTTTTTTTTCCCCCCCTTTTTTATTACTTTAAAATTTTTTTTATTTTTAATAATTTTTTTATTTTAATAACTTTATTTTATTTTATTTTTTTCTTTCTTTCTTTCTTTTTTTCCTTCCTTTTCTTCTGAGCCATGTGGCTGACAGGGTCTTGGTGCTCCGGCCGGGTGTCAGGCCTGTACCTCTTAGGTGGGAGAGCCGAGTTCAGGACATTGGTCAACCAGAGACCTCCCAGCTCCACGTAATATCAAATGGCGAAAGCTCTCCCAGAGACCTCCATCTCAATGCTAAGACCCAGCTCCACTCAACGACCAGCAAGCTACAGTGCTGGACACCCTATGCCAAACAACTAGCAAGACAGAAACACAACCCCACCCATTAGCAGAGAGGCTGCCTAAAATCAGAATAAGGTCACAGGCACCCCAAAACACACCACCGGATGTGGTCCTGCCCACCAGAAAGACAAGATCTAGCCTCTTCCACCAGAACACAGGCACCAGTCCCCTCCACCAGGAAGCCTACACAACCCACTGAACCAACCTTAGCCACTGGGGGCAGACACCAAAAACAACGGGAACTACGAACCTGCAGCCTGCAAAAAGGAGACCCTAAACACAGTAAGTTAAGCAAAATGAGAAGACAGAGGAACACACAGCAGATGAAGGAGCAAGGTAAAAATACACCAGACCAAACAAATGAAAAGGAAATAGGCAGTCTACCTGAAAAAGAATTCAGAGTAATGATAGTAAAGATGATTCAAAATCTTGGAAACAGAATGGAGGAAATACACGAAATGTTTAACAAGGACCTAGAAGAACTAAACAGCAAACAAACAATGATGAACAACACAATAAATGAAATAAAAAATTCTCTAGAAGGGGGCTTCCCTGGTGGCGCAGTGGTTAAGAATCTGCCTGCCAATGCAGGGGACATCGGTTCGAGCCCTGGTCCGGGGAAGATCCCACATGCCATGGAGCTACTAAGTCCGTGTGCCACAACTACTGAGTCTGTGCTCTATAGCTCCCGAGTCACAACTACTGAAGCCTGCGAGCCACAACTACTGAAGCCCACACACCTAGAGCCTGTGCTCCGCAACAAGAGAAACCACCATAATGAGACGCCAGTGCACCACAATGAAGAGTAGCCCCAACTTGACACAACTAGAGAAAGCCCACGAGCAGCAACAAAGAGCCAACACAGCCAAAAAATAAAAATAAGTAAAAAAAAAAAAAAATTCTCTAGGAGGAATCAATAGCAGAATAACGGAGGCAGAAGAACGGATAAGTGACGTGGAAGATAAAATAGTGGGAAAAACTACTGCAGAGCAAAATAAAGAAAAATGAAAAGAATTGAGGACAGTCTGAGAGACCTCTGGGACAACATTAAATGCACCAACATTCGAATTACAGGGGTCCCAGAAGAAGAAGAGAAAAAGAAAGAGACTAAGAAAATATCTGAAGAGATTACAGTTGAAAACTTCCCTAATATGGGAAAGGAAATAGTCAATCAAGTCCAGGAAGTGCAGAGAGTCCCATACAGGATAAATCCAAGGAGAAACATGCCAAGACACATATTAACTAAATTATCAAAAATTAAATACAAAGAAAAAATATTAAAAGCAGCAAGGGAAAAACAACAAATAACATACAAGGGAATCCCCATAAGGTTAACAGCTGATCTTTCAGCAGAAACTCTGCAAGCCAGAAGGGAGTGGCAGGACATATTTAAAGTGATGAAAGGGAAAAACATACAACCAGGATTACTCTACCCAGCATGGATCTCATTCAGATTCGACGGAGAAATTAAAACCTTTACAGACAAGCAAAGGCTAAGAGAATTCAGCACCACCAAACCAGCTTTACAACAAATGCTAAAGGAACTTCTCTAGGCAGGAAACACAAGAGAAGGAAAAGACCTACAATAACAAACCCAAAACAATTAAGAAAATGGTAATAGGAACATACATATCGATAACTACCTTAAATGTAAATGGATTAAATGCTCCAACCAAAAGACATAGACTGGCTGAATAGATACAAAAACAAGACCCGTATATATGCTGTCTACAAGAGACCCACTTCAGACCTAGGGACACATACAGACTGAAAGTGAGGGGATGGAAAAAGATATCCCATGCAAATGGAAATCAGAAGAAAGCTGGAGTAGCAGTACTCATACCAGACAAAATAGACTTTAAAGACTATTAAAAGAGACAAAGAAGGACACTACATAATGATCAAGGGATCAATCCAAGAAGAAGATATAACAATTGTAAATATTTATGCACCCAACATAGGAGCACCTCAATACATAAGGCAAATGCTAACAGCCATAAAAGGGGAAATCGACAGTAACACAATCATAGTGTGGGACTTTAACACCCCACTTTCACCAATGGACAGATCATCCAAAATGAAAATAAATAAGGAAACACAAGCTTTAAATGATACATTAAACAAGATGGACTTAATTGATATTTATAGGACATTTCATCCAAAAAGAACAGAATACACTTTCTTCTCAAGTGCTCATGGAACACTCTCCAGGACAGATCACATCTTGGGTCACAAATCAAGCCTTGGTAAATTAAAAAAATTGAAAGCATATCAAATATCTTTTCCAACCACAACACTATGAGACTAGATATCAATTACAGGAAAAAATCTGTAAAAAATACAAACACGTGGAGGCTAAACAATACACTACTTAATAATCAAGAGATCACTGAAGAAATCAAAGAGGAAATCAAAAAATACCTAGAAACAAATGACAATGAAAACAGGACGACCCAAAACCTATGGGATGCAGCAAAAGCAGTTCTTAAGACAGAATTTTATAGCAATACAATCCTGCCTCAAGAAACAAGAAACATCTCAAATAAACAGCCTAACCTTACACCTAAAGCAATTAGAGAAAGAAGAATAAAAAAAACCCAAAGTTAGCAGAAGGAAAGAAATCATAAAGATCAGATCAGAAATAAATGAAAAAGAAATGAAGAAAACAATAGCAAAGATCAATAAAACTAAAAGATGGTTCTTTGAGAAGATAAACAAAATTCATAAACCATTAGCCAGACTCATCAAGAAAAAAAGGAGGCAGACTCAAATCAATACAATTAGAAATGAAAAAAGGAGAAGTAACAACTGACACTGCAGAAAAACAAAGGATCATGAGAGATTACAAGCAACTATATGCCAATAAAGTGGACAACCTGCAAGAAATGGACAAATTCTTAGAAAAGCACAACCTTCTGAGACTGAACCGGGAAGAAATAGAAAATATAAACAGACCAATCACAAGCACTGAAATTGAGACTGTGATTAAAAATCTTCCTACAATAAAGACACAGACCTACTAGAGAATGGACTTGAGGATATGGGGAGGGGGTGGGGTGAGATGTGACAGGGTAAGAGAGTGTCATGGACATATATACACTACCAAATGTAAAATAGATAGCTAGTGGGAAGCAGCCGCATAGCACAGGGAGATCAGCTCGGTGCTTTGTGACCACCTAGAGGGGTGGGATGGGGAGGGTGGGAGGGAGGGAGATGCAAGAGGGAAGAGAAATGGGAACATATTGTATATGTATAACTGATTCACTTTCTTATAAAGCAGATGCTAACACACTATTGTAAGGCAATTATACTTCAATAAAGATGTTTGAAAAAAAAAAAAAAATCTTCCTACAAACAAAAGCCCAGGACCAGATGGCTTCACAGATGAATTCCATCAAACATTTAGAGAAGAGTTAACACCTATCCTTCTCAAACTCTTCCAAAATATAAAAGAGGGAGGAACACTCCCAAAATCATTCTACGAGGCCACCATCGCCCTGATAACAAAACCAGACAAAGATGTCACAAAGAAAGAAAACTACAGGCCAATACCACTGATGAACATAGATGCAAAAATCCTCAACAAAATACTAGCAAACAGAATCCAACAGCACATTAAAAGGATCACACACCATGATCAAGATGGGTTTATTCCAGGAATGCAAGGATCCTTCAGTATACGCAAATCAATCAACGTGATACACCATATTAACAAATTGAAGGAGAAAAACCATATGATCATCTCAACAGATGCAGAGAAAGCTTTCGACAAAATTCAACACCCATTTATGATAAAAGCCCTCCAAAAAGTAGGCATAGAGGGAATTTACCTCTACATAATAAAGGCCATATATGACAAAGCCACAGCCAACATCGTTCTCAGTGGTAAAAACTGAAACCATTTCCTCTAAGATCAGGAACAAGACAAGGTTGTCCACTCTCACCACTATTATTCAACATAGTTTTGGAAGTTTTAGCCAAGCAATCAGAGACAAAAAAGAAATAAAAGGAATCCAAATTGGAAAAGAAGAAGTAAAGCTGTCACTGTTTGCAGATGACATGATGCTATACATAGAGAATCCTAAAGATGCTACTAGAAAACTACTAGAGCTAATCAACGAATTTGGTAAAGTAGCAGGATACAAAATTAATGCACAGAAATCTCTTGCATTCCTATACACTAATGATGAAAAATCTGAAAAGAGAAATTAAGAAAACACTCCCATTTACCATTGCAACAAAAAGAATAAAATACCTAGGAATAAACCTACCTAAGGAGACAAAAGACCTGTATGCAGAAAACTACAAGACACTGATGAAAGAAATTAAAGATGATACAAACAGATGGAAAGATATACCATGTTCTTGGATTGGAAGAATCAATAGTGTGAAAATGACTATACTACCCAAAGCAATCTACAGATTCATTGCAATCCCTATCAAACTTAGTGGCATTTTTCACAGAACTAAAACAAAAAATTTCACAATTTGTATGGAAACACAAAAGACCCCGAATAGCCAAAGCAATCTTGAGAAAGAAAAATGGAGCTGGAGGAATCAGGCTCCCTGACTTCAGACTATACTACAAAGCTACAGTAATCAAGACAGTATGGTACTGGCACAAAAACAGAAATATAGATCAGTGGAACAGGATAGAAAGTCCAGAGATAAACCCACACACATATGGTCACCTTATTTTTGGCAAAGGAGGCAAGAATACACAGTGGAGAAAAGACAGCCTCTTCAATAACTGGTGCTGGGAAAACTGGACAGCTACATGTAAAAGAATGAAATTAGAACACTCCCTAACACCATACACAAAAATAAACTCAAAATGGATTAAAGACCTAAATGTAAGACCAGACACTATCAAACTCTTAGAGGAAAACATAGGCAGAACACTCTATGACATAAATCACAGCAAGATCCTTTTTGACCCACCTCCTAGAGAAATGGAAATAAAAACAAAAATAAACACATGGGACCTAATGAAACTTAAAACCTTTTGCACAGCAAAGGAAAACATAAACAAGATGAAAAGACAACCCTCAAAATGGGACAAAATATTTGCAAACGAAGCAACTGACAAAGGATTAATCTCCAAAATTTACAAGCAGCTCATCATGCAGCTCAGTATCAAAAAAACAAACAACAATCCAAAAATGGGCAGAAGACCTAAACAGACATTTCTCCAAAGAAGATATACAGATTGCCAACAAACACATGAAAGGATGCTCAACATCACTAATAATTAGAGAAATGCAAATCAAAACTACAATGAGGTATCACCTCACACAAGTCAGAATGGCCATCATCAAAAAATCTACAAACAATAAATGCTGGAGAGGGTGTGGAGAAAAGGGACGCCTCTTGCACTGTTGGTGGGAATGTAAATTGATACAGCCACTATGGAGAACAGCATGGAGGTTCCTTAAAAAACTAAAAATAAAACTAACATATGACCCAGCAATCCCACTTCTGGGCATATACCATGAGAGAACCATAATTCGAAATGAGTCATGTACCACAATGTTCATTGCAGCTCTATTTACAATAGCCAGGACATGGAAGCAACCTAAGTGTCTATCGACAGATGAATGGATAAACAAGATGTGGCATATATACACAATGGAATATTACTCAGCCATAAAAAGAAATGGAACGGAATCTAAGGGGAATAAAAAAAAAAAAAGGCCATGAAGAACCTAGTGGCAAGACGGGAATAAAGACACAGACCTACTAGAGAATGGACTTGAGGATATGGGGAGGGGGTGGGGTGAGATGTGACAGGGTAAGAGAGTGTCATGGACATATATACACTACCAAATGTAAAATAGATAACTAGTGGGAAGCAGCCGCATAGCACAGGGAGTTCAGCTTGGTGCTTTGTGACCACCTAGAGGGGTGGGATGGGGAGGGTGGGAGGGAGGGAGATGCAAGAGGGAAGAGAAATGGGAACATATTGTATATGTATAACTGATTCACTTTGTTATAAAGCAGAAGCTAACACACTATTGTAAGGCAATTATACTTCAATAAAGATGTTTAAAAAAAAAAAAAAAAAAAAGAAATGGAATTGAGTTATTTGTAGTGAGGTGGATGGACCTAGAGTCTGTCATACAGAGTGAAGTTAAGTCAGAAAGAGAAAAACAAATACCATATTCTAACACATATATATGGAAACTAAAAAAAAAAAAGTGGTTCTGAAGAACCTAGGCGCAGGACAGGAATAAAGATGCAGACATAGAGAATGGACTTGAGGACACGGGGAGGGGGAAGGGTAAGCTGGGACGAAGTGAGACAGTGGCATGGACATATATACACTACCAAATGTAAAACAGATAGCTAATGGGAAGCAGCCGCATAGCACAGGGAGATCACCTCAGTGCTTCGTGACCATGTAGAGGGGTGGGTTAGGGAGGATGAGAGGGAGACGCAAGAGGGAAGAGATATGGGGATATATGTATATGTATAGCTGATTCACTTTGTTATAAACCAGAAACTAACACACCACTGTAAAGCAATTATACTCCAATACAGAGGTTAAAAAAAAAAAAGATGACAATTCAAGTCCTTGAGATAAAGGATGGATTACTTTGTACTGCTGTAGCAAGCTAATCATTTCAAAAAGAATTAAGTTACACAACATTGTAAATCAACTAAACTTCCATAGAATAAATTTTAAAAAATTAAGTTAGACCCCTACTTCAAATCAAATAACAAAAATAAAGTTTGAAATGTAAAAAATAAAACATAAAAATTCAAAGATTACTATATTTATAATTTTATTTACCAAACACTATTTATATTGTGCTTGCCATGTTCCAGACCCAATTCTAACTGCTTCAGTCCTCATAACAACCCTAAGAGATAAATATTTTTACTCCCATTTTACAGATTAGGAACCTATAGCACAGGAAGGTTAAGTACCTGGCCTAAGGTCACAGTTAGTAAGTGGCAGAACCAAAATTCGAATCCAGGGGGTCAAATCCAATGAGTCCGTCTCTAGAGTCCTGGCTCTTACCCATTATGCTGTGTAATTACAAGTAAATATATATTTATAATATATATTTATCTATATAAAATCATGGACTACCCTAAGCAGGGTCCCAAAGGTAGTCACCATAAATTGATAGGTTTTATTATCTAGAAAATTAAATATTTTGTATGTCAAGACACAATAAACAAATAACAATAAACAATAGGCTAGAAAAAACCTGCAAAATATATAGCAAAGGATCAATACCCTTATTATAAGAAGAGCTCTTATCAATAAAGAAAAAAATTCACACTTAGAAAAATGGGCAAATGACATGAAGAGAGGCCAATAAATATATGAAAAAGTGGTCAATTCATAATTAATCAAAGGAATGTAAGTTAAAATAGCAATGAAACATCATCCCTAAAAATGGTAAAACTTTAAAAAATTCAAATACCCAGTATCAGCAGAGAATGTCAAGCCAGACTGGTAGAAAAGCAATATGGTAAAAGTCTTTTTAGTCAATGGATAGGGCCCAGTAGCAGGTCAATTAATCAAAAAATTCAGTTAGAGTAGGAAATAATAAAAAATGATACATAAATACCTACATTTTAACTCAAATATATAAATGTACGTTAATATTCACTAATTTTTTCATCAGTCCACTAATTACTATAAGGAAGCTTTATCTTGACTTGCTTGTAATATACTCTAAGCAAAAGGTACACAACTTCCAATTTCCTTAAAGCAAGGCAAATCTTTAGTCACACTTACAAAGCAATCTAAGAGCAAAAATTTATACAGGGTTTTTAAAAAAAATCTTTCCCCTAATATTCTACTACATTTATCTTGTCCACACATACTAAAATAGAAGGTTTTAAAAAAACTCTTCTTAGGAATTCCCTGGCAGTCCAGTGGTTAGGACTCCACAGATTCAATCCCTGGTCAGGGAGCAAAGATCCTGCATGCTGTGTGGTGCAGACAAAAAAAAAAACAACTCTTCTTTATCAAGTCTCTATGAAGCAATCAACTTAGTTTTCAAAGACATAGTCACTCTGCCTTTCACACTCATATTTCATTGGTTTAATATATTTAATTAACATAATTTCAAAAACAACACAACTGGCATTGTAACTGACCCTTGGTAAGCATTCAGCTTAACTGGGAGTGTCAGTATGCAGACCTCAGAGACCACAAGCTGCAAATGTGTTGTGGGCGTGAGTCAGAATGGTTTACAGAGGAAATGTAGAGCAACAGTTGACTCAATAAATCAGTTAAGTGGAAGTCAGTTAGAACATACCAACAGCCTTATAAAGTACATTTCCTGTGACTCAACATTATACTTTTATAAATGTACTCTAATTTTTTCTTATCTTTGTGAGAAAAGGGTTAGCTATATCATCAAAATATGAAGTCACGAAATCGGAAATGACTGAATGTCCGGTAATGTAAGATTAGAAGAATAAATTATAGTAAAGTCATAACAGTGGAATACTATGTAACTCTTAAAATAATACACATAAAGTAAACACAGAATGACGTACATAATATATTATTAAGAATTAAAAAATAACTTATAAAACAGCATGTACTGTAAAACCCTATTGTGGTAAAATATTTAAAGAAAAAAGACTGGATCAAGTAAAATAATGATATGTAAAGCTTAGCATGTACTGGCACATAGCAGGTGATCAATAAATGTCAGCTATTACTACTATGATTATTATTTTTTAACTTTTTAAAATCAAGATACATTAATATACAATATTATATAAGTTACAGGTGTACAAAATAGTGATTCACAATTTTTTAAAGGTTATATTCTATTTATAGTTATTATAAAATATTGGCTATATTACCTGTGTTGTACAATATATCTTTGTAGGTTATTTATTTTATACATAATAGTTTGTACCTCTTAATCCCCTACCCCTATTTTGCCCCTCCTTATTTCCCTCCCCACACTGGTAACCATTCGTTTATTCTCTATATCTGTGAGTCTGTTTTTGTTATATTCACTAGTTTGTTTTATTTTTCAGATTCCACATATAAGTGACATCATACAGTATCTGTCTTTCTCCGACTTATTTCACTTAGCATAATGCCTTCCAAGTCCACCTATGTTGCTGCAAATGGCAAGATTACTGTGATTATTATTAATAAGTGTTACAAAACAAAAGCTCACAATAGTTATCTTCAGATTATAGAAATGAGTGATTTTCACTTTTACATTTCCTAAATTTTCATCACTAAATATATATTTGTTTTGCAATAAGGATAAAAACAGCTATTTTTGAAAATGTACCACACACTAAGAAGCAGTAGGCTTTAATATAATCAGTTTATTCACCTATTTCTCATTTCTGCTTCTAAAAAGCTTATGGTAGTAGAAAGGGCTTTATCACAAAGACCTTTGAAAATTATCCCTCAATATGCTGTACTTGGAATTTTGAGAAAATGCCCCTTCCGTTAGGCAAAGGGACAGAAATATGAGCAGTGGCAAATTACTCAAACATCAACTACTATCATCATTATCCAAAAGCTGGTAAGTGGCTCTGGTAAAACATATATAAGGAAATTTCATACAATTCCTTTCTTTGAGATTACCAGTGAGTGGATTTGTATATTTATTCTAAGTGGACCCAAGTACCAGTTTTGCCAAACATATCACACTTTATCAGCTGTGTCATCTTATAATGCAAAGTAAATGAAAAACACATTAATTATGAATATGTTTATAGCACTAGACAAGCAGATAAAATGAAAAACTAACATGTTATTATATTTTCTCCTCATTTTATCAGAATACTTACACTCTTTGCATGAATTCTGGAAAAAGTAGTATATGGTGCCAAAAACTTCGAAGACGCATTTTCCTTTGGACATGAAATATGAATGCTTTTCTAAACAGAGAAGGAAAAATGAAATCCATCAGTAAAGCTACTCCAATGGAATTAAAGCTTCTTAAAGAAAACATTAGGACGAAAGAACACTCTTACCTTTTAAGTGTACACTAATCCTCCTTCCCCAACCCAAGAAACTATCACTCCCCTACAGATCAGCAGTCCTTTTACTGCAGAGGGCTGCAATGTAATTTGGTACTGCTGAGCCATTATGCTTTTATGTTGAAGAAAACTGTTCCATAGAAGACAAACCAACAATAAGATACAAATGACAAACACGAGAACATTAATTTTCATAAGAAAATCTAATACCAGTATTCTCAGTCAGCAGTGTGGCAAGGAATAGTACCAACAGCTGTGAAAAAACAGCACCAGCTCCCGGGCCTAGGGCTGAAAAGATTAGTCTAAAAGTAAACTTGCTGCCTATAAAAGAATTTTCAGAAAAAATGTTAGACTACTGACATGTATAGTTACCAGAGTAAGAAAGTAGGTAAAGTAAATTACGGTACACTCATACAATATGTAGGCCCTGGTCAGGCTTGTGGTGCCCATTCCCAGCTAGGACTTAAACTGACTATACATGTTCATAGACTGGTCATCACCAAATAGCTGTCTTATGATTTCCCACATGTTTTGACTAGTCATTATCACATATATTTCAGCTACTATAGCAAGATAACACTAGTGACACAGTAGTAAATTATATCTAGAACCAGATGTTAGATTCAAGTGACATGACCTGCTGAAGGCAGACTGCAACCATTTAGGGTAAGTATGTTGGTGTTTCAATGCAGAGGTATAAAAGGCTTGGTAAACATCGCCTCAAGGATTCTTGCAATACGACAATCCCTTACTCTAATTTGCAGAATACTAACACCATCCCCTACGTGTGTATCTCCTACACAGAGCGAGGAGCTGCTCTCACCAAATGGCCCCTAACCTGTTATCTCTTCTGCAGTAGTACTTGAAAGTTTCTGGAAATTCTGCTGGACAATGAAAATGCCTTCAATAATCAAGATTTTCTGAACCTCTTTATAAGGCTAATCTATGTACAACAAGCGCAGTCCTCATAGTTCACTAGAAAGAACAGTTTCAAAGTTATAATATTCTCATCACTGAAAATCAATATGCTCTTATTACAGGTCTTCTCCTTTAAAAAGAGAATTAGATTATCTATACAAACAGTACTTTCTTAGCCAGTGTATCTATGCCTGGCTGCCTGCAGGCCTTTCATTAAATGAGTTTTTGCTTCTAACCACATGACAAAGCCCATACAGCTGCAAGAGAGCTGACCCAGATTTGGAATTGTCTCCTGTACCCAAAACTAAAGTGTCAGCTAAACTTTCCTGGCTAAATATTCATACCAAGCAAGGACATGAGGAGCTCTGAAAGCTTAGTGTTCGAGCCTCTGTAAGAACTGGGTTTGCTCTCAGAAGATTATTTCTTTTGGGCTAATTATGTAAAAGATTTCAAGAATCAGTGGTTTTCTCCTGCTTATCGATCCTGCAAATCACCCTTTAATCCATAAACAGACTATGAAGGAAGATAAATGTTGAATTACCTTCCAGCAGTAGAGAATCATGCTGTTAATGAAAAGATATTAAAGAAAAGCTGCAGGAGATATCAAAACAGACAAAATTCAGTGTGAGGGGGAGGTGTGAATATTCCACATTAAGATAAAATTAAAAGTCAAACTTTTTATCTTTCCAGGTTAGGTTTTTAAGCATAATGACAGATCTGTATGATAGAACAATGTAGCAACATAAAATAGCAAAGTGACTCACGGCAGTTAGGAAACAAATGAATGTTCAACCATAAGCATTTACTGTCTGACTTAGCAAGTACACTGCAAAAATTAGTAATGATATTGGAAAAGATAAGGATTTTATCACAGCCTGAGTACAAAGGGAAGAAAGGAAGTCAGCGCCCAGGCTGCGGATGGATACTGGCAAACACCTGGAAAAAATGTAGGCTTACAAGGTGGTGTTATACTTGAAGTTAATAGAACTGGGTTTCAATTCTGACATAGACTAACTAGCTTTGATTATTAGGGGTTAATTAACCTCTCTGAATCTGTTTGCTTATCTGCAAATTGGAAATTTAAAATGCCAATCCTACAGGATTGTTATGATAAACAATAACTCACTTTTGAAATATCTTAGTTTCTTTCATATGCAATTTCACTCCCCACTAATCAGCCTATGAGGCTGTCTCTGTTTTATAGATGAGGAAACTGAGGCTCAGATAACTAAGTTATTTGTCCAAAACCATATTGCTAGTAAGTGTCACAGTAACTAAGACTTGGACTCAGATCTTCTGGCACTTTCTACAATACTGTTTATGAAAAACAAATATAAAATATATAATAACATGCAGCTTATTATTTTGCACAGAGGATAATGAATGAACATCTGCTAAAGATCTTATGTAAAAAACAAAGTATTCTCTACTCTTGTCAGTACACCTGAAATATTTTATAACTAAAAAAGCTTAATTATACACACACCAAAAAAGGCTGTTTCGGGCTTCCCTGGAGGCGCAGTGGTTGAGAATCTGCCTGCCAATGCAGGGGACACGGGTTCGAGCCCCGGTCTGGGAAGATCCCACATGCCACGGAGCAACTGGGCCCGTGAGCCACAATTACTGAGCCTGCGCGTCTGGAGCCTGTGCTCCGCAACAAGAGAGGCCGCGACAGTGAGAGGCCCGCGCACCGCGATGAAGAGTGGTCCCCACTCACCGCAACTGGAGAAAGCCCTCGCACAGAAACGAAGACTCAACACAGTCATAAATAAATAAATAAAAGAACGTGAATTTCTTAAAAAAAAAAAAAAAAAAAAAAGGCTGTTTCACCCTTTGGGAATCATCTCACCAGCGCACACTGACTGCTGCCATCAGAAAGAGGAAGGAAAGTCAGATCATGAGTTCTGCAACACTTACATGGCCACCTACTCACCTCAAAGACCAATGAGAAAAACAATTAAGTACTACTAATACAGGTCTTCACCAAGGTGTGGCCAGACACATCATAAAACTACACTGTACAGTATGGTGGGTACTAGCCACATAAAGCTACTGAGCACTTAAAATGTGGCTAATGCAAATGAGTAAATGAATTTTTAATTTTATTTAAAGTTTAGTTTAAAAACATACTTGATTCAGTTACTGGAAAACTTTTTAAGTACGTTTGGAACTACTTAGGTATGTGAATCTGTTTTCAACTGTAAATTTTTTAAAACCTAAATATATATCAAGTATTTCCAATAAAAAATTAGAGTCTGGGACTTCCCTCGTGGCACAGTGGTTAAGAATCCGCCTGCCAATACAAGGGACACGGGTTCAAGCCCTGGTCTGGGAAGATCCCACATGCTGCGGAGCAACTCAGCCTGTGCGCCACAACTACTGAGCCCGCATGCCACAACTACTGAAGCCCGCGCTCCTAGAGCCTGTGCTCCGCAACAAGAGAAGCCACCTCAATGAGAAGCCCGTGCACCGCAACGAAGAGTAGCCCCTGCTCGCCGCAACCAGAGAAAGCCCGTGCATGGCAACGAAGACCCAACACAGCCAAAAATAAATAAATAAATTTATTAAAAAAAAAATTAGAGTCTGAATTGAGATGTGCTCTAAGTGTAAAATATACAGAGGATCTCAAAGACTTAATAAAAAAAAGAAATGTAAACTATCTCTAATAATTTTTTATATTAATTACAGGTTAAAATAATATTTTAGATATACTGGGTTAAATAAAATACATTATTAAAATTAACTTCATCTGTTTCTTTTTACCTTTTTTAGGTGGCTACTAGAAAATTTTAAATTACACATGTGGATACACACTACTATATATAAAATAGATAAACAAGGACCTACTGCATGTAGCACATGGAACTATATTCAATATCTTGTAATAACTTATAATGGAAAGGAATCTGAAAAAGAAAATATATATGTATATACATAACTGAATCACTTTGCTCTACACCTGAAACACTGTAAATCAACTATACTTCAATAAAAAAAATTACATATGTGGCTCACATTATTCATCTACTGGACAGCACTGGTATAAGGGAAGTAAGAGGAAGTTTGCATCTAAAAGCATATGTATGTATAAAAGAAAAAGAAAACTCTTGACATTCAAAGGCAGTAAAAACTATGATTATTATACAAATGAAATGGAGAAGACACTGATACGCAGATAACAGTATAAATATTTAAAGTACGTATATAGGTACTACCATAGTTTGGACACAGTGCTATCTAGAAGACATGAAAACCTACCTTGTTTATTTCATTCACAATAAATCCTTCCGAAGCTGTAACCTCTGGGATGCCATCAAGGCCAATTCCTTGACAAGTCAGGCTGCCATACAAAGTTGGTTTCCCTATATAGCACAAAAAAGCATGTCTCAAAAAAATACAAGAATTAAACATTTTTCTCCTTGAAGACCCAATTCAGGCATCTGTATAAATGCGAGGAAATTGGCTCATGAAAGAAAAGCAGGCACTTGTGTTAAAAGTGAGGTGAAGTAGAAAGAGCACTAGTCTAGGCAAACCTAATTTGGAAGAAATAAATTCAAGGACTAAAAGCCAGGAACAAAGATTTTGAGATACAATAGAGTATTTGTAGAGAAAACTACTAGAGTAATCTCAACCTCAGTTTCACTGGCTGTGAAATGGAATTCTACCAGGATGAAAGGTGAAGATGAACATGAACATATGCATTTATCCACAGTATATACACATAATTCAGAGTAAAGAGTTAAGCTTCAATAACTGGAAAATTTGCTTAAGTAGGACACTGCTTTTGCAGTGATATGGGCTAAATAAGATATTATCCTACACATAAACACATGTAGATGGTAGAATGGAGTTAAAAACATTCTATTCTTTTTCTGCACTTTATATATACACTTCTGCAACAGCCCATAACACGCTGTTTACATTTCTGGCCTCCCCACCAGACTATGAAGTCCTTGAGTTCAGAAACTAGCAAGGTGCTACAAACTATTCAGTAAGTAACTTGCACCAAACTGAAATTCTAGGAGTAAGAGGGAAGTAAAAACCATCATGGATTCATGCAGAGTGGGAGAGCTTCTTAGAGAGGGTGGGACTTAAGTAGGATCTTGAAAGAAAGATAGGACTAGGCCAAAGATAAGGGAAAGGAAACCCCAAGTCAGGGAGGGGCATGTCAAGAATAAAAAAAGTCACAAAGAACAAGGGGGAAGGAGGCATCAATTAATATACCAGTTTGGTAGTTGAAAGATACTAGTGGAGTAACTCACAATCTAGGGTAGAAGTATGGACTAGAGAAGATCTAGTGAAATAGGTTTTGCAGAGAAATGGCATGAAATTCTAGTTCAGAAAGATGCCACAAAAATAGGATTGAGTGAACTCTGCTTTTTGTCACATTTCATGATTCCCTCCTGACTTCACCAACCATCCTATGAAGTCTGGCCCTTTTGGTACATTATTTCAACCAATCCCCTGTCATCACCCTCAATGACCTCTCTACACTTGTAAAGTCTCTGAAATGATCTGTCTCAGTATTTTGTCTATATAACAAAAGTGGGAATGATCCAACTACTCACCTTCTACATTTCTACATGTAGGCTGCTGAGTGCAGATACAGAAAAGGACACAACTGTGCAGACTGGCACCACTACAATTTACCAGTTTCCAAACTCTGCACAGTTTTGCAGTCCTTTTGCCCCTTTTGTTCCCCAGAGCAGCCAATTCTCATGACACCTAGCCTGCCATCAAAACCTTCTTCCTTCATAAGAGCCAAAAATTGGAAACAATTCAAATGCCCATCAACTGATGGACAAAAAATGTGATATATCCTCACAACAGAACATTACTTGGCCACAAAAACAAATGAATGCTACAAAATGGATGAACCTTGAAAATGTTATGTTAAATGAAAGACACAAAAGGCCACATATTATGATTCTATTTATATGAAATGTCCAGAACAGGCAAATCCATAGAGACAGAAAGTCAATTAGTGGTTGCTAGGAGCTAGGAGGAGGGCAAAATGCGGAGTGACTGCTAAAGAGCACAGGGTTTCTTTCAGGGGTGATGAAAATGTATGGAATTAGTGGTGACAGACATACAATTCTATGAATATACTAAAATCCACGGCATCGTACACTTTAAAAAGATAAACCTTATCATATGTGAATTATATCTCAATACAGCTATTATCTAAAAAAAATTAGAATGCTAATAGTACCTACCTGATACGGTTGTGAGGAATAGAAATAATGTACGTAAAGCATCTAGAACATAGTGCACATTTTATTTCAAAGAAAAAGCTGACCCGGGCTTCCCTGGTGGCGCAGTGGTTGAGAATCTGCCTGCTAATGCAGGGGACACGGGTTCGAGCCCTGGTCTGGGAAGATCCCACATGCCACGGAGCAGCTGGGCCCGTGAGCCACAATTGCTGAGCCTGCGCGTCTGGAGCCTGTGCCCCGCGACGGGAGGGGCCGCGATAGAGAAAGGCCCGCGCACCGCGATGAAGAGTGGTCCCCGCACCGCGATGAAGAGTGGCCCCCGCTTGCCGCAACTGGAGAAAGCCCTCGCACGAACCGAAGACCCAACACAGCCAAAAATAAAATAAATAAATAAATAAAATCAAGTAAAACTTTAAAAAAAAAAAAAAAAAAAAAAGCTGACCCTACCTCTAACATCACAAAGAAAACTGAGGCTATAAGATACTCTCACATTTCCATATTCATGTCTTTGCATTTATCTACATCTACACTTACCCTCACCTTCTTTCATCTTAGGCTTTTAGACTTAATTCAATCTCCTTCTCTCTCCTCTAAGACAATGGTTTTTTCATTAGTCCTTCTCTTCTCTACCTACAACCTATATTTTAATTGCTCTCCAATTAGTTCCCATCTTTAAAAATAAAACAAAAACCCTTGATTTGGAGACCTTCTAGCTACCCTGTCTTCTTCGATGCAGCATCAATTTCCTCAAAAGAAAATTCTGTTTAAAACTCTAGTTCTCATAGAAATAAAATATCTTATTATAAAAAGATATCAAAGGTCTCTGAAATGACAAATTATCAGTAAAACAAAGGAAAATTTATAAACCTTGGGAACGATAAATGGCAGGGTGAGGTGACCAGGTGTTTTACTCTGATGCCTAGAATGGTGGTAACTTAAGAACTGAGACAATCAAGAAGGAGAACCTGTTTGACAACAGAAGTGCTCAGCTTCAGGTTTTGGATTTGATAAACTCAAGACGACAGTGAGAGCTTTAAGCAGAAACGCATAGCAGACAACTACTCAATTTCTGCTTGAAATTGAAAAGAGGTCAGAACTAGAGCTAAAGCTCTAGGAATCATAATCAGGAAGGTCACAACTGAAGCTATAGAACTGCTTAGAATACAATAATATATGGCTAAGAGACTGATTAAGAAGCATCAGTAATGTCTCCATGAATAAGTCTGTGGCTTCCAAATGGAAAACCAATCTGAAGGCATTCCCCTAGAATGGAGTTGCAGAATCATTACAGCAGAGTGGTCAAGAACATTTGAAGACTCTTAGCACTATGCAAGAACTTTGGGCTAGGAGAAAGGAAGCTCTCTCCTAGGGGTAGTAGATCCTCTTTCTCTAAAGGGAAGGCATATAGATTTAAGGACATTACCTGGGGGGTGACAGCTCAGCCAGGCCTCCCCTTCGTCCTTCCTATGAAGAGAGACAAAAACCTAATTAGGCTCACTCAGTGTCAAAAAAGGATGGCACTGATGCAAGGGAGAAAGATCATATAATTTCTAGTTTGGCCACAGCACTTAGACATGATCTAGTCTAACATCTCATCCAGGCACAGACAAATTTTGTTTATTTGTTGAAGAAATATTTGTGGACTAAGTGTTTAACGCCTAGATCTGCTGGTTAAATGAAGCTCAAGTATTTCATCAAACATTTCATGAAATACTTATTAGTTGCACAATCTTGGTCAAAGTTACTTCTTGATTCTGGTCTTGCATTCTCTCAAAGGCACTTGGTGGCCCTCAATAAATGTCACTGTTCTTCCTTTTACACATTCTGTGTTGTAGTAAGCAATGTGTATTTTATTTCAGCCCACTTAGAAAAGTGGAAGTTTCTTAAATGCAGGAGACTATGTTTTATTCATCGTCACCATTGTTTCAATTTGAAAAACTTATTAGTATAATAGTTGCCATTCATGGCACTGCTGTACTCATTCTAGTGCCTAGCATAATAACTTGCACAGTATATGATTAATACATATTAAATAAATGAATGGTTTGCTGTGCATTCCAATTAAGCTGTTTCCTTTTGGAGGGCAGGAACCACCCCTTAACTTTAGAGTACACATCTGAACTCTGCCGAGCATCTATCTAGGTCAGAGTCTGGACATGGTAGGCGTTACACTGTTTCCTGAAAAGAACTGTACAATATGACTAGTATACCACTAGGGGTCGAGGAGCATACAAAGACTCCATCACACACTCAAAGACAATGTGGTGGTGGAGAGTACTGGGACTTTTGCAAATAACTGAGGACCAATAAATATTTGCTAAACGACCATGACTACTTGGCCAAGAGTCTTCCTGCCTCCCAGTTTTCCTGTCTTTCTCCAACTCATTGATCCTATTCTGTCTCTGAAATCACACGGTGCATATATGTTTCCTTGGCCTCAGCCCAGCTCTTGCGAGAACGAAAAACAATGACCATGTGGGTTTGAGACTTCTTTTTCTAGACCCAGGGTTCCCTCAACAATTGATGAGGTAACCCCTACGGATATCCTGGATCGGGCATGGCTCTCCTTAACGTAAAGGCAACATCCGCTACCCGCCTCCTCCGTCCCGGTTCTGCACCTAGATTCACCTGAGAGCCTGGGCCCAGTCGCTCTGAAGCCTCAAAGGCGCCGCCATCTTGATCCCGCCTCCACCAGCCCGCGTCTTCCGCTCTTTCACGGAAGTGGGTCCCCGCTTAGGCGCTGCGCCGAGAACGAAAGGCGGGATCTACACCGAGAGGCCACCAATGAAAATGCGCGGTGGATCCTCTTCCCCTCCCCTCCCCTTTGTGCGCCCGCGCTTCCTACAGGAGGCTGGTTCCTGACAGGAGTGTCGGAAGAGTTCCAAGTGCCTGCAAAACCGACGCAGCTGTGCAGGAGCGCGCGTTCGGGTCCTCTTGTCCGCGTGTTCGGTGAGCACTGTGTGCCGCGATCTTGCGCCGTGAAGCCTAGCTGGCACAACTGGGGGTGTGCCCAGCGGCCGCGCACGCGCATGCGTTCTCTTCTGAAGGTGGGAGAGGAGCCGTAGGTGACTTAGCCACCTGGGTTTCTCTGCTTTCCCATCCTTTACGTGCCTTCCTCTGCCAGGCCGGTTTCCGCGAACCAGCTACCGACCATTTAGCCTGTCTTGATCTCAGAGCGAGGGTCTTCCTTTTTTTACTCTAGGGAAGACTGAGTACTTCAGGCAGCATTTACTTGAGTCCTGTTGTAGCCCATGCACTCACTTGTGACTTATTAGGATATTAATCCTTACAGCAATTCTAAGAGTTAAATATTACCTTAAGAAAGAAACTAAAAAAGATTGCACGCTAAGGCGTGTGCATGGTAAAGTGAGTAAAGTATTTGAACCCAGATTTCTTGGCTTAAGGATCCAAGGCACTGTTCTTTCCACCGCACTGTTCCAAGAGGTTTGCCCTTGTCTTTATTTATTTATTTGATTTTTTTTTTTTGATGTGGACCATTTTAAAGTCTTTATTGAATTTGTTACAGTATTGTTTCTGTTTTCTGTTTTGGTTTTTTGGCCACTAGGCATGTGGGATCTTAGCTCCCGGACCAGGGATGGAACCCACACCCCCTGCATTGGTAGGCAAAGTCTTAACCACTGGACCGCCACGGAAGTCCCTGCCCTTGTCTTTAAAGAGCTCACAGTGTATTTAGGAAGAGAAAAACATAGGAGCTATTACTTATCCAACTCTTTGGACGTGCCAGGCTCCTTACACGCATTATCTCATTTAGTCTTCAACAATCCTGTGAGGTAGATTTGATCTCTGTTTTTCAAGAGAGATTATGAAGTGATTTGCTCAAAGTCACCCAGTGAGTCAGTGACAAAGCTAAGTTTCCAATCCAAGTCTGTTTTCAAAGCCCAGTTTCCCCCTCCTCCCTTAGGTTATACTGCCTCTAAAGCAAATGAGTTTCGTGTAGGGCTATAGAGTTCTTAAATCCTTCTTGTGACTTCCCCATTGCCCTCTGGGCGCCTTAATATGAGGCCTTCCTATGATCAGACACTTCCTCAACTCACCAATTTCATTAATTTTCCTGTTCTCCTACTCTGTTCTCCAGTCATGTAGAACTTTCAGTTCCTCTCATGTCAAATTCTGTCTCAAACCCCCACCTTGCTGTTCCATTGACCAGGAATATTCTTTACATCTCTGGCTTACTCCTTTTCATCCTTTAAGCCTCAGTTTAGAAATCACTTTCTCCAAGAAGCCTTCCCTGCCTGTTCCTGCCCTTGTCTGGATTAAGTATTCCTCCACTGTGTTCCCAATTTTAGCTGTCTGTACACACTGTACACAAGTAAACAGCCTATTTACTTATCTAGATTGTAAACTCTGTGAAGGCAGAAACTGTCTTGTCGAGGTCACTCCTGTATCTTCAAATCTAGCATAGTGCTTGGTACATGATAGGTACTCAGTGATCATTTGTTGAATGAATCAGAGACCCAGGAAAAACATTAAGTAGTCTTAGCTCATTTACAGTCTGTCATGGTAAAATTTGTACAAAGGCTGAGGTCATTTATCTTCAAACCTTTCTTAAGTTCCTTCTGTATGCTACCTTGTGCTGGGTGTTCTGAAGCAGATGATTGTAGGAAGACAGTCTGGGCAGATACACCTCACGTTAAATACTCTCACACCTCACAGACTCATTTCTTGCCCTGGACCCTGTATGCTCTATGTTACAGCCACACAACTCTCTCCATTCTCTCATATGTCAAACTCTACACATATCTGGATACTCTTCCAAGTGCTAAACTTTGTTCTTCTCCAGCCATAGATTAAGGCTAATTGGAGAAAAGAACATAGCTTTTCCAGAAAGGAAACATTTCACTTAATTCAGATTCCATTAGTAGAATCCATTTGAGCTTATTAGTGCTGTGCTAAGCATTCTCATATACTTTATCTCATTATGTTCAGTTCAGACCATTTTTCAGGCCTGCTCTCTGCCAGGCCTAGTGCTAGGGGTACCAAGGTGAATCAGGCCCAGTATCTGTCCTCAAATAGCTTACAACCTTCAAGGGGAGACATATGCTTAAATAGGCTATAACAATGCAGTGGTCAATGTTATTTATAACAGAGGAACAGTGTCATATATAATCATGTCCCTACTCTAACCTTGCCGCTGTTGATGTTCTAGAGACTCCTAAAGATGTCAGCTCAAGGCCATACCTGGTCCCGACAGGTGAAGAAAGAAGATGAAGAAGAGGACCCACTGGACCAGATGATCTCCCGCTCTGGCTGTGCTGCTTCCCACTATGCAGTGCAGGAGTGCATGGCCCAGCACCAGGACTGGCGACAGTGCCAGCCACAGGTGCAGGCCTTTAGGGACTGCATGAGTGAACAGCAGGCAAGGCGACGGGAGGAGCTGCAGAGGAGGAAAGAGCAAAGCAGTGCCCACCGCTGAGACCCCACATCACCTATCCCCAGAGGATGGCCCTGCAGAAACTAGCACCCAGAGAGATCATGGGAGAAAGGATTCTTCCACAGTGGAAGTGTGGGCCAAGAAGTGTAAGACTTGGGGATAGTATTTGGGCCTGGGGTTGACAGCCAGGCAGCCATGGGTTTGGACATGACTGCCATAAAGAGCAGTCATATTGTCATGTTGAGATCCTACACATCCTCACCCATCTTATGTCACCGATATTAAATATTGACCAGTATTTGCCATGTAAAACAAAGAAATGGGTTAAGGGATGCTCTCCTATGCTACATCTTGGGTCAGTGCGCCAAGTACTGTGCTGATTACATGGACATTTAATTTTAAAGTAAATTTACAATCTAAAGGTAAATTGGTTACCTAGTCACTCATTTATTCAGTCATTGGTTCAAAAACATCAAGTTTTTCTGAGACCTTCTCATGTGCCAGGCACTGTGTACGAAATTGATATGATGAAAATACGATCTCTGCCTTTATGTTGCTTTAGTCTGGTTTAAGAGAGAAACAAAACAACACTAGAACAACTAATTAATTCCTGACAATGATGTAAATGACTTTCTCTTTCATCAGTTGTTCTGGATGTTTCAGTCAGTCTAATGGAAGGAAGAAGGCAAATGGGAAAACAAATACTGAGTGCCTTTCATATGCCAGACTCTGTTGCATTAACAGATAAAGAGTCTGACCTCAGCATGTTCCCAAAGAAAAAAAACACACAATGTTGGCTTGACATTTCAAAAGTACATTTAACATACAGATTTTCAGCTTTTGAAAATTGGAGAAGCTGTCAACATGGAGCTTATATTCCTACTAAACAACTTGCTGGAGCTGAATTAACAATTCCTCTTTTAGGTGGATGTGTTTTCCAGTTCACAACAGTTGCCACCACTTTTCATTTTCTTCCATGGAACTGCATTACCCATTCTATTACTTTCTGTCTAACATTTGGGAGTGGGAAGGGAGTTGGGAGGGTGACCCCTGCTATAGAACTGGAATGCAAAGGGGCATGTGCTCTCATCATCATCAGTAACATTTCTTAAGCATATATATATATTAGAAGCACAAGTCTGAAATATAGTAGGCCCTAAAACTACTTTGAGCCTTTGTGTTGGTATTCGGGAAGGAGAGAAAGAGAGAAGGGGAGAAGATATGAGGAATACGAGTTCAAAGAACAATAAAATCCAATTTCAGCCTTCTGGCAGAAGGGGATGATTGTGTGTATGTGTGTATATATATATAAAAGGATGAATGAATCTCTGTTGGGCCATGTGTACCCAGTGCTGTGGGTCATCAGAGGTAGCAGTGTGGACTGCAGCTGTCAGCAAGAATTTCAAAGAGAAGGGAGGTAGTTGAGTTGACACCATTAAAGATGAAGTAGACACTACATATTTTAACATATATAGCAGAAAGGATTACCATCTGCAACAAATAAAAAGTCCCTAGAGGGATTTCTCTGGTGGTCCAGTGGTTAAGACACTGCTTCCATTGCAGGGGGCACGGGTTCGATCCCTGGTCGGGGAACTAAGATCCTGCATACCGCATGGTGCGGCAAAAAAAAAAAAAAACCAGCCTAGAAATCAGTAAGAAAAAGCAAATAGCCCAACTGAGAAGTGAACAAAGTTAAATATGCCCCCCAAACATAGGAAAATGTAAATATATTCTACATCACTTATAATCAGAGAAATACAGATTTTAAAAACAAAAGTACGGGCTTCCCTGGTGGCGCAGTGGTTGAGAATCTGCCTGCCAATGCAGGGGACACGGGTTCGAGCCCTGGTCCGGGAAGATCCCACATGCCACGGAGCAACTGGGCCCATGAGCCACAATTACTGAGCCTGCGCGTCTGGAGCCTGTGCTCCGCAACAAGAGGCCACGATAGTGAGAGGCCCGCACACCGCGATGAAGAGTGGCCCCCGCTTGCCACAACTAGAGAAAGCCCTTGCACAGAAACGAAGACCCAACACAGCCATAAATTAATTAATTAATTTTAAAAAAATAAAAGTACTATTAGATGATCCTGTTGACAAAAATTAAAAATATTTATAATGACCAGTGTTGGTGGGGATGGAGAGAAACAGACACATTCACACTATTGAAGGGATCATAAATTAGTAAAGCATTTCAGGGCAATTTGGTGAGATCTACAAATGTTTTAAATATTTAAACAGCAATTCCTCTTGTAGGAATCCGCTTAAACATCTATTATGTTCATTGCAGCATTGTTTATAATAGTGAATAAGTGGTCACAGTGTGAAGTTCCATCAGTAAGGACTGTATTCTTATATATTCAAATATGTTACAACAGAAATGTACCTATATATTAATTTGTATAATTAATAGAAATAATAGGTCATGGGGGGCAGGGTATTCTAGCAAAGGGAAAGGGTGGAAGGACCTCAGCAGGAGGAATGGCTTTCAAACCAGCTAAGTGGAGGGAGCAGGTTTGGAAGGACTCCAGTCAACAGGGAGCTAACACTGGGACGGTCACAGAATGTTTGGGCAAAGAGGGCTCTATTGCCACCCAAGCCTGTTTCCTCAAGTATCAATAAATGGGGATAATTCCTATTTAATAGGCACACTAAGATAATTAAATGAGAGGTAATATATAAATACCTGGTAATAAAAGTTGTTAGTATTTATTAAACTACTATAACTAATATGTATGAAGCATTTAACTCAGGCTATCTGGTTCCAGAGTCTGTGCTCTCAATCCCTATGATATGCTGCTTTCAAATTCCACTACGCCACTTATTAGCAGTATGGTTTTGGGCAAACTACTTAACATCACAGGATCTGTTTTTTCTTCTGTAAAAATACCTTCCTCAAAGGCATCAAAGCTAATAAATGTAGATCTTCCTCATAGGGTTGTTGAAAGAATGAGCCAATATTGGTAAAGAGCTTAGAAATAGCATCTGGCACATAGTAAGCATTCACTAAATGTTAGCTATTATTATTACTGTGTGCTAGTCACTGTCCTGAGTCACATTATCTCATTTAATCCTCATAACACTACTAACTCCCCTTGACAGAGGAGGAAATAAAGGACAGATTGGGGATCAGACTCCCAAGTCTATGTTCTAAAGCCTATGCTATTCTCTGCTCTGTTCTCGCTCACAAGCATGTAGTGCCTAGTACGGTGCTTAACACACAGTAAGTAAACATACTTACTGTGTAAATACATATTACTTTACTTTTTTTTTAGTGCTTTATAAAAAAGGAAACTAACTAGTGCAAGTTCCCCACAGTGTTTTAGATTAGTATGGGTTTTTAGTCTCTCAGCTCTGTAGCCCACAGCCATGGACCTGGAGTTTAGGGTGGTCCATGCCTATCCCTATACACTCTACATCTACCTCTGCAGAGAGGCTTGGTGCCAGGGATGAGTGGAGAGATCTATTGGCTGGGTGCCACCGTTGTCTAGGCCTAGGGCAGACTCATGATTTGGCTCTTCCCTGCAAGTTCCTTGGCTGGGGATATGGCCAGTGCTCAGTACAAAGGTGCACTGTAAAGTGTTTTACTAGATGAGTAATGAGATACTCCTCCCACTCTTCCTCCCTCAGGTAAAGTTGCCAGACCAAATCCTGGGCTGCTGACTTTAGAAATCCGAGGAGAACTGGAGGAAGTCCAGGTTGAAACCTTATATACTTTTCCACTGTATGGAATGGTAGGGCTCCCTGCTCTGCTCCAGCAGGGACTTAAAACAGGCAGAGGAAGCAGGAGGGATTCTTTCCTTCTCTAGCAGTTATCTTCTGAAGAGTTTTCATTCCTCAGAGCCTGGACATCTTTCAGAGCCTGGCTATTCTGTCTAAACATGGAGCTGATTCTCTAAACCTGAAATGTCTGAGAATGAAAGTTATTCCAGGGGGGGTATAAGAACTAAATGAATCATTTCAAATTCTCCAGGGAGATCAGACATTTGAAGACAAAAATGGCACAAAGATTAAAGTACAGATTAAACAAGCACAAGACACATTGGCTGCTTCTGTCTGTAGTGCCTTGTCAGCAGATCTAGTTCCAGACATACCCAATGCATGCTCAGAGAGCTTTCCTTCCCTAAATATACTTTACATCCTAGAACAGTGGGGACTGGGGTCTCTGAGTGTTGCTACATTGTCTGAATGGCCAGAATATCCAGATTCCATTTCTTTCTCTGCAACTAAAAAGTACCCTTTCAGAACCCACAGCTGGCAATTTTTAGGCTCGATGGTGGAGGAACAAGGCATCCCCAGCCAGAAGAAAGGGACTAACAAGCCGAGGAATCCACTGGCCTTCACTAGGAAAACTGCCCGTTTAACCTGGACATTTGGTCCTTCTTGAAAGTTACTGATCCACATAAAAATCCATTTCTAAAAATCTCAGTAATGTGTACTGAACCAGGAATCGAGTGACCTGGAGCGATCCCTGTGAGTGACCTTGGACAAGTTTCTTTCCCTCCTGGGCCAGTTAAGTCATCTGTAAAATGAAGATCAAAACAGATTATCTCAAAGGTTATGCATTGATAGAGCCAAAACTAGAACCTAGCTACCCTGATTCCTAATCCACTGACCTTCCTTTTCTTCTCTCTTGCCTAGCTCTCATGTTTTTGCAGCAGTACTAGGCATAATTTAACCCTAACTGGGTTCAAAAACTAAAAGTATGCTGAAGGAATGAACTATGGTTACATGCAACAATGTGGGTAAAACATCAGGGTAAGTGAATGAAGTCAGACACAAAAGGTTATAACTCTATGATATTTACATATTGTTCTAGATAGGCGAAACTAACCTATGGCAATAGGAATAAGATTAGTGGTTGTTTCTGGGAAGAATGACTATGAAAGAATGTAGGGGAACTTTCTGGGGAGATGGAAACGTTCTTTAACTTGATATTAAGTGTAGGTTTCATATGTGACTGCATTTTCAAAACTGATCAAATATACACTTAAGATCTGTGTGTTTCACTATAGATAAATTATACCTCAATGAAAAAATAATCTTTTAAAAAAGTATAGTGAGGGACTTCGCTGGTGCTCTAGTGATTAAGAATCCACCTTCCAATGCAGGGGATGCGGGTTCGATCCCTGGTCGGGGAACTAAGATCCCACATGCCACAGGGCAACTAAGCCTGAGTGCTCTAGAGTCTGCATGCCCTGGAGCCTGTGCACCACAACCAGAGAGAAGCCCGCACGCCGCGACCAAAGATCCCACATGCTGCAAGGAAGATCCCATGTGCTGCAACTAAGACCCGACGCAGCCTAAATAAATAAATAAATAAACAAACAAACTTTAAAAAAAAATGTATAGTGAAGTTTAGATGGGAAAGTAATCTAACATTTACTGAGCACATGCTTGCCCATTTTATACATCATCTCCATCTCAAGCTCCTACAAGGGATTATCCTCACTTTACAGATCAGAAAACTGAGGCTTAATGAGGTTAAAACAACTCACCTGAGGCCTCAAAACTAATAAATGTAGAAATTAGGAATAGCTCAGGTTTGTCTGCCTCTTTTCTTTTTAATATTGTAGGTTGTCTCAGGAAGGGAGGGGACGGTATTTTCAACCTAGAGCCCAGAGATTTGCATTCCATTTGATTTCACTGCCATGTGATCCTAGGGAAGTTCATTTCCCTCTGGAAAACCAAATGAAGCTTATAATTGTTTTGTAACTCTGAGGTTCTAGCAATCAGAATATCTGTCCCTCTTACCAGGATAAGGCATTATGAGCAATTTCCACTTGTTTCAGGTCAGACTAATCATGAGCAACAAAAGCCCTTTGGCTCTGGTGAGAGGATAAATCAACTAGGTCAGTGACACAAGAGCTCCAAGGTGACAGAACCCAGCAGCCTCCTGTTTAAGAGAGAAGCCTGACTCATCCCTCAGTGATGTAATGGAAAGGGATGCACTGGGAATCAAGAGATCTGAATCCTGCTCCCAGCTCTGCCAATGAGGTGCCCTGTCACCTTGAGTAAAGCACTGCCCTTCCTGGGCCCCTAACCTGCACTTGCTTTAGGCTGGCTGGGTTCCAAGGTCCCTTAGCTCTAATATCTTGTCAATTTATGAAACCTTACATCTTGCTTTCACAAATTAATAACAAGGAAAGATGGGCAACTGGAAAATACCACTGTATTCCAGACTCCTAAATGGGGTCCACATGACATTGCCCATTGCCCACATGATATGGAGGCAGCTTGTGTCTGTGTGTATACATGCGTTTATTCACCTTTTTATCTTCAAGTCCCTACACATCCTCCAACTTTATACTCATCCATTAGCTGCTGCTCTTTCATCTTCCCTAAAGGAGACTCAGCAATGAGCAATTCTGCAACCAAAATATCAGTCCTCACCTGGCAAATTCTGCCCACACTCCCAATGGGGTTCACTTGTAAGTCCTGGCCTGCTGAGCCTTCAGTTTGAATTCAGAAAAGCATTTTAACTGAAGGCACCTGCTATCTTGACAGCCCTCCCTTAGTGTTACACCTTGAGAGGAAATCTGAGTTTCCTCTTGTTGCCTTTGGAAACCAAGTCGAAAAAAACAAAATAACTTCAGGACTGAAACTGATGAGTTTCAGAAAAGTACACACAATGCTAAGAATGCTCTATGCTCCCACAGACCTCTATGCAGGGGTATCCCAGAAAAGTAGTGGGGGACAGGGTCTGCCACTTAATAACTGTGTGACCCTAGGAAGTCACTTCATCTCTCCAAACCTCAGTTTCTCCACCTGTAAGACTGAGATAATACCATCAATATCAAGGATAATCTGTATAAAGTATATAGCAAATTAGGGCTCAATAAATGTGAGTGAGATACACTCACACTCAGATACTCACGGTTACTATCCACACGCACACTCATATATACACCCTGAAAAACTGGTGTGAGGATTAGAGCTAATGTAGTACCTAGCATAGGGTCTAGCTCAATAAATTATAGCTATTTTGTACAAAAGTATGAATGCACTAGTGCTCAGAATAGGAAAAACATTAGAGGTCAACTTAGACTAGTGGTTCTGAAGGAGGTAACTCTGGACCAGCAGCAGCATCACCCTTGCTCAAGATCTCCTAAGTCAGAAAATCTGGGGATGGAGCCTAGTAAGTTGTGTTTTAAAAAGCCGTGCAGGGGGGCTTCCCTGGTGGCGCAGTGGTTGAGAATCTGCCTGCTAATGCAGGGGACACGGGTTCGAGCCCTGGTCTGGGAAGATCCCACATGCCGCGGAGCAACTAGGCCCATGAGCCACAACTACTGAGCCTGCGCGTCTGGAGCCTGTGCTCCGCAACAAGAGAGGCCATGATAGTGAGAGGCCCGCGCACCACGATGAAGAGTGGCCCCCGCTTGCCGCAACTAGAGAAAGCCCTCGCACAGAAATGAAGACCCAACACAGCCAAAAATAAATAAATAAAATTAATTTTAAAAAAAATTGTGAGAAACGTGGATCCAAACAGAGATATTATAAAAAAAAAAAAAAAAAAGGCCGTGCAGGGGCTTCTCCGGCGGCACAGCGGTTAAGAATCCGCCTGCCAATGCAGGAGACATGGGTTCCAGCCCTGGTCTGGAAGATCCCACACGCCACGGAGCAACTGAGCCCGTGTGCCACAACTGCTGAGCCTGCACTCTAAAGCCCGCGAGCCACAACTACTGAAGCCCATGTGCCACAACTAGTGAAGCCCGTGCACCTAGAGCCCATACTCTGCAACAAGACAAGCCACCGCAATGAGAAACCTGCACACCTCAATGAAGAGTAGTCCCCACTCAGCACAACTAGAGAAAGCCCGTGCAGCAACGAAGACCCAACATAGCCATAAATAAATAAATAAATAAATTTTTAAAAAAGCCTTGCAGGTGATTCTGATGTATGCTTAAGTTTGAGAACCAATGACTTGGATCAGGGTTTGACAAACTATTTTTATAAAGGACCATGTAAAAATGTTTTAGCTTAACAGTCTCTGTCACAGCCACTCAACTCTGCCATTGTAGCATAAAAGCAGCCACAGACAATGTGTAAATGAATGAGCAGGGCTCTGTTCCAATAAACCTTTATTTACAAAAACAGGCAATGGGGTTTTGGAGCTGGATAGAGGTTGCACAACACTGCAAATGCATTAAATACCACTGAATTATTCACTTTAAAATGGTTCATTCTGTGACATGTGAATTTCACCTCAATAAGTTATTTTTAAAAAGCACATAGGCAGTTGTTGGGATTTGGCTCACAAGTAGTAGTTTTCTGACACGTGACCAAGATCAACCTTTAATTCTTTGCTTAAACTCATTCCAGGCAACCCTAATTTGCAGTTATGTAACATCTACCTGCATACTTGTGACAGGTCACTCACTACCCCACAAGGTACTTTTTTTTCACTTATGGACAGACCCTGATCCTATCTGGAGGGTTTTTTCATATACAAAATCTCCCTCCCTATGCCTTCTATCCACAGAGAGTTTACTTATGATTGTCTGCTTCACTAAAGGGACTCCATGCCAGGTTGATTTAAAGGATGAGTTCACTCTAATTGGAGAAATACTGAAGGGGGACATGCTTATGTGCTAAAGCACCAGGCAAAGAGAAATTGAATCCCTTAGTTAAATATACTCGACAGGATGGACTGACTTCTCACATACACACACATCCATCAACAGCAGATTTTTATTAGATGGAAGATACCTAGGGTTGGCTCAAAGGAAAGTGGTGACAATCGGCAAGCACTCCTCCATAGAGGAGAGGAGGCACTCCTGGTTGTAGAGATGGGTACTTATGATATTGAGGGTCAGGGTCTCCTGCTTAACTTTGGCCACCCAGGAAGCTCTTCCTGTTGCCACTCAGTATCACCAGTGCTGGCATGAAAGGGTCTGCAGTGAGCTAGTTCAACTTGGCTAGCAGTTCTTCCAGTTCTGGCCGAGCTTTGAACCTTCCTTTGAAGTCTTCTTCAGTGTGCTGAGGAGAAGAAAAAGAAGATAAGAGGGAATTACTACAGAGTTACTCAGATATGCCCAGCATCAGAAAAGGATCCATCAGCCAGCTCTGTAGAAAATGATTTAGATTCAACTAACTTTTACTGCGTAGCTACTATGTACCAGACTTATATTAGGTATCAAGGATTCAAAGTTGAATTGGACTTTCTCCCTGCCTTAAGTACATTTCCCTATTTGTGTTCTGTTTAATTACACTGTATGTGATCGTAAATCATGTTCTTTCTGCTATACAACTGCCTCAAGGGAGGGAATTTGTGGGTGTAATGGGCTCACCCCTAACATCAGGATGCTGTGATGGAGTTCAACTTCCATGGTCTATAAAGCATCATCCCTGATGCACTGGAAAAGCCAGAATAATGATCACGGTAAAGCAGCCTGCACACCTTTCCTGATTATTATTATCTGGGCTAAATTATTCACATGTCTTTCTGTTTCTAAAGCCAGCCAGTCCAGATTTTCTATTCCATATTTTGAGCCCACCAGCGGGCCTCTTCTCAAATTAGCACCTACCTCCCTCACTGACAGTTTGACTCCTTCAGGAAGATTGCTTTGGATTATTTCCAAGAAAATCTCTGCAAATGTAGCACTCAAACCGCTGATCTGCAAAAGGAAAGAAGATGCTCTAAGAGAGGCACTGAAACCTAGGTTATTGGGCAGACATGGCAAGGGCTCAAATGTCAGCTCCAGCAGAGCTAGAGGGCCTTTGGGTGAAGGATTAACACCCAGAGCTGGTTTTGGAGCCCAGACTTTCCAGGATTTCTCTTGCTGATCTGCCAAGTTGTCTGGTTACTAAGATGGTCATGGCCAATATCTGCTTTTGTAGGCAATGAATGTCATAAATGGATCAAGAAGTCAAGTCCAGGATGACTTTCTGAATCAACTCAGGTTTACCCACATAGACCAGGACCTGTTGTTGTCAGACCCTGTGCTGAAAATCCAGAGTTAAATCAGATATGTGGTAGAAGGGCATGCAGGGGGCTATAGGACCCCACAAGACAAACACCTACCTAACAATCAGGAGGGTCAGAAAAAGCTTCCAAAAGAGGTAACATCTGGTTAGAGTCTTGAAATACAGGAGTAAATCGGGAGAATTCAACAGTAGTGTGGAGTTTTTTTTAAGGCAGAGGAAGCAATATTCAGTAAAACGTGGAGGAATAGCACAGTACTAGGGAATTAAAACTAGTGCCATGTGTGGCCCGAATGAAAGGGGGTGCGAAGAAGAAAAGCAGGAGGAGTAACATGAAGGCACTTAGGTGCTAATCAAAAGAGTTCAAACTTTATCCTGTGAGCCTCAGTGGCAAGTTAGAGCTGTCATAAAATGTAGCTCAAATAATTTATTCCTGATAATATTTAAAGAACTAAGATTGTAAGTACTTTAATTATTTAAAAATTTAACATAGATTTAGGGTGTTACTACCTTAACATCCCTCTGGTTACCTTCCTGATATGTTTCTTGAGTGGATCAAAAAGGGGTGACAGCCATACATTGGAATATTACTTGGCAGTAAAAAGGAATGAAATACTGATACATGCTACAACATGGATGAACCTTGAAAACATTATGCTAAGTGAAAGAAGCTAGATATAAAAGGCCATATTTTATATAATTCCATTTGAAGAAATGCCTAGAAGAGATAAAACCATAGAAGTGGAAAGCAGATTAGTGGCTGCCAGGACCTGGGGGGATGGGGAAAGAGGAGTGACTGCTAATGGGTACAGAGCGAAAGGGGAGCCACTGAGGGGTTCTAGGCGGGAAAATGACATGATCACATTGATATGAGCGTAAAGCAAAGTGGATGGATCTGAAAGATTTTAAGGGGTAGAAGCCACTGAATTTGGAGAATGAATGGATACCCAAGGGCAAAGAAGGGTCAAGCATTAAGCTCAAAGGTGAGGAGGATTACAGGAAAAAAACATCAGTCCCTCTACAATTAGTTTTGTATACACTGAGTGAGGGCACCTGTGGAACATCTTAGTGGAGAAACCCAGTAGACAACTGGATAGCAGGTTTGAAGCTCAACCGAGAGATCGGGATAGAGAAAAGAACCAGGAGAGGCAAATACATTTCAAATTTCTCCCAGAGTACCTACCTGAACCACTCGCTCATGGGTGGTGAGAACTGAGTCCAGGAGCATTTTGCTGCCTTGGTCCTGCAACTGCAACACCTCCACGGTTTTGGTGGGCAACGCATAACTGTGGGAAGGAAGAGTCAGCTATTGGGAGGGTTCCCTTAAGCCAGCAGCACCACTTCAGTCAGGGTAGTCCCTGAGTACAGCCACTACTGCATGCAGTAGCTCCTGCAATCTAAGGCTGTTTATCTTCAGCCAGGGGCAAAGTAACCAGATCCTCTTATGCCTCCTCCAGAAATCTCTAAACTCCGTGAGGGGACAGACCATGTCTAATACTTTTCTGCATCCCCAGTCATGCCTAATATAACACTCTGAATAAAACCTGGTGATTACTAAGTATTTACTGCTACTAAAGAATAGCCAGTTCTAAAAGAATCAAGCTCATCACTAGGTACACTTTGGAGGCTAACCTTGGGTATTTCACCTCTTCTGAAGAAACAAGGCACGAAACCCAATCCTGCTCCAGTTCTATTTTTATTTTATTTTTAAATTTTTTGCCCGTGTTGTGCGGCATGTGGGATCTTAGTTCCCGACCAGGGATCGAACCTGTGTCCCCTGCGATGGAAGCGCGGAGTCTTAACCACTGGACTGCCAGGGAAGTCCCCTGCTCCAGTTCTAGAGCAGGATTTCTCAACATCAGCACTACTGACCCTTTAGAACAGATAATTCTTGTTGTGGGGGCTGGAGTATGCATCCCTAACCTCTACACCCAGAAAGTGCCAGTAGTACCCCCGAAGTGATAACAATCAAAATTATCTCCAGACATTGTTAAACGTCCCCAGGTTAAGAACCATTGTTGTAGAGTCTCTGCTCACTACAATCGGCTTCAGCAGATCTACATGCCACAGTAAAGAGTGCTGGACTTGGGGTCAAGTCTTGGCCCTGTCACTTATTAGCAATATTTACTTAGGCAAGTCCCTTCCCACTCTGGGCCTCAGTTTCTCCATGTATAAAGGGGATTATAATCTAGGTTTATATCAATAGACTATTGTGAGAATCAGATATGGTGATGAGATAGGACTGATGGCTACACAGAAATATGGTATTAGTGTTTTGTTCATCTTATCAAAAATTCCTCAAACTGAAGATAAATGGAATAATAATAACAACAGTAGGATTGCTGAATTTTCATGCCACACAAAGCTTCATCAATTAAGAGTAAGGAGCATGGCCCTCTACAGACTGCTACTAAAAGAAGTTTGGCGTAACGGAAAATGGATTAGAAACATGAGAGTCAGTACTGGATTTAAATGTTGGCTTTGCCACTTACTACCTATTTGACCTTGGACAAACTAATTCAGCTCTCTGAGTCGTAGTTTCTTCAGCTATTAAATGAAGATAATAATACCTAGTTCATAGGGTTGTAGCAATAATTAAATAAGATTACATAAGTAATTTGCCAGGCATACTGTGCCTACAAATGCCAATTTCCTTGCCCTTATAAACAGTGAGTAAATGCCAGGTACTTCAAACTTCCAGATAGCCTCCCTAAATAACATCCCCTTCCATTTTATAGCACAATCTCTTCAAATTTACCTTTGGTAATAACTTCCTTATATAAAAAAATTGGGGACTTCCCTGGCAGTCCGGTAGTTAAAACTCCATGCTTCCACTGCAGGGAGCATGGGTTCGACCCCTGGTCGGGGAACTAAGATCCCAAATGCTATGTGGTGCAGCCAAAAAAAAAAAAAATTGGGATGCATTCATAGACTTGTTATGGAAAATCAAATAAGGTAATTATGTAAAAGCTTTCAGAAAAGTAAACAGCACTCTAAAATGCTCTTTTTCCTTTTTGATATTCCACAGATAAGACTGAATAAAGTGAGAATTGTTCATTCTTGCCACTAAACATGCATTTTATTCCTCAACACTTACAAGATTCCATTGATTTGTTTATTCATTCATTCACTCTTTCAACAAACATTTACTGAGATCCTGTTCTGTCCTAGGCAGTCTGGTGGGCACTATGCAGTCTATGCTTTCAAGGAGCTTGCTAAGAGTGTTTTGGAGAGACAGGTATGTACACAAACATCTGCACTACAGGAAGACAAAGGCAATATAGGTATGTACCAAACGTTACAGGGACAAGAGGGAGAGAAGGGGGAGAGCTTGGGGAAGGCTTCATAGGTGAGGTAGGGCTTTATCAAGATGTAAAGAATGAACATAGATGTTTGCCATTCCAAAAAACGGCATTCTACAAAAGTAAGGAGGTATGAGGCCCTCGAAGAGAACCAACAGAAAAACCAGACATAGTTCGATAAAAAAAAATACTGAGAACTCTAGTCATTTCAAAGTAGAATAGGCCTTTGAGTAGTAAGAGTATAGGTATCTTTTTCTTTAGTATCTACTCTTTTCTGTACTTCCCAAATTTTCTGCAATAAACATTACTTGGATGATCAGATAGTAAAAACAGAAGGGAAGGGACTTCCCTGGTGGTCCAGTGGGTAAGACTCCACGCTCCCAATGCAGGGGGCCCGGGTTTGATCCCTGGTCAGGGAACTAGATCCCGCATGTGTGCTGCAACTAAGAGTTCGCATGCCGCAACTAAGAAGTCCGCACGCTGCGACTAGAAAAAGATCCCACAGGCCGCAATGAAGATCCCGCATGCCGCAACTAAGACCCAGCACAGCCAAAATAAATAAATAAATAAATAAATAAATATTTTAAAACAACAACAAAAAAAAACAGAAGGGAAGAAATGAAGTAGTTGAATTTCAAAAGTCAACCTAACATGACAAAATAGTGCTAGCTTTTAAGACTACTGCTGAGATAGGACCCAAGGGACCCTGCTGGGATCCTAGGGAACTTAGAATCTGTGGACTCTACTATATATAAGTTATACCTCCATTTAAAAAAATGTAAGTGGATTAAAAAAAAAAAAAAGGAAAGAGCAGCCTTACAGAGAATGATGATGAATGATGCTTTTACTCTCCACGGAGAACAGGAGCTGGGTCAGCTTCAGGCTTGGAAACTGCTCCCAGATGAGTAAGATTTCCATCTCTCCAGACACCTGCTCAGCAAGGGATGCAGGCAAATTAAAGGACCCACAGGAGAGGCCCCTTCCTCTCATCTTCTGGGTGAGCTGCAGCTGCAGCAAGGCAGACCATTTATAGAACAAAAGCTAGCACACAGCTCCCCCGCTCAATTCCATCTCAAGGTCAGGGCCCTACCCCCAACTACTAAAGGAAAAATGGATCAAGATAAAATGAAAATCAGAAGAAAAGAAAATCATTTTATCTCTGAAAAGCTGGGCAGTAAGAATGCCTGATATGATGGTCTGAAAACCTCAATCAGTGCAGAGAAGTGAATTGCTAAAAATGAACATCTCTTTATGCTCTACTATTTGGAGCAAAGAACCAGGAAAGAGGCAAAAAGCAGCACGTCATTCATTCTGTTAACCTAGAATTCATGTTCATGCCTATTGGAACTCAATCCAAGTCAACAAATATTCATTCAGTGCCTACTATGTGTCAGGTACTGGGCAAGGTCTTAGCGTGACTGCTGATGAAGACAGAAACAATCCCTGCCTTACATATCTTAGAGTCTAATAATAGTCAAGTAATTATGAGGGTAAGGAATGAGCATTTTGAAAAGGAAGTTATATACCCTTTTTTTAAAAAATAAATTTATTTATTTTACTTATTTATTTTTGGCTGTGTTGGGTCTTCATTGCTGCGCGCGGGATTTCTCTAGTTGCAGCGAGTGGGGGCTACTCTTCGTTGTGGTGCGCGGGTTTCTCATTGCGGTGGCTTCTCTTGTTGCAGAGCACAGGCTCTAGGTGCACAGGCTTCAGTAGCTGTGCCACGCAGGCTAAGTAGTTGTGGCTCACGGGCTCTAGAGCACAGGCTCAGTAGTTGTGGCACATGGGCTCAGTTGCTCTGCGGCATGTGGGATCTTCCTGGACCAGGGCTTGAACCCGTGTCCCCTGCATTGGCAGGCGGATTCTTAACCACTGCGCCACCAGGGAAGAATATACCCTTTACTTCTCCTAAATATATAACATAAAGACCTAACTTAATGAGGTTCTCTGAAGAAGTGACATTTAAAATAAAGCCTAAGAAAAAAATAGGGGTTGATTAGCTGAAGGGGAAAGAGTATTCTAGGCTTTAGAGAGCACATGCAAAGGTCCTGAGGTGGGAAAGGACAAAAAACAAAGTCAGTGTAACTGGAGATAGAAGGAGAGGGAGAGAGAAGTGTGAGTTAAGGTGAGAGAGGCAAGCCCAGGCCATGGAGCACCTAGCAAGGTATGTGAGAAACTTTTATTTTGATCCTAAAGGAATGGGAGGCCATGGAAGGAATTTAAGCATGAGAGCGACATGATCATATTTCCATTCTAGTAAGATTACACCAAAAGCAGTGTGGAGGACCAGTTAGAGGGAATTACGAATTTGGAGGAAAAGAAGTGGGTTCAAATCCAGACCTTGCCACTTATGACTATAGGCAAGCTTTTATTATATTAATAATAATAATAACAACAATAATAATAGCAGCCAACAGTTTCTGGACTTAGTTGTAAGCATTTTAAATATATTAACTCCCTTAATTTTCACAGTAGCTTTATTAGATAGGTACTTTTATTAACCTCATTTTACAAATAAGGAAACCAAGACACAAAGAGGTTAAGGAAACTGCCCAATGTCACACAGTAAGAATGTAGCAGAACAAGAGCAAAACCTAAGCAGTCTGGCTCCAGAATCAATGCTTTGATCCACTATGGCAAGGTGCTTGTATGAATTAAGTAAAATAATATACAAAAAACGTATTTAGCAGAGTGGCTGGCTGTTAGGATAGTAGGTGCTCAACAAATGTTACTGCTTGCCTGCCTTTACTCAAATGCAGCCAGAGCTTTTCACAGTAGGGTATTAAAAACAAAATATTTTTAAAAGTCCTTCTGAAAATTTAAAACACTATTCCAAGGAGCTGATCCACTGTAGGTATGATAACATTCTGTAAATGGCATTTAATGCCTCTTTGCCACCACCACGTCTGAGATGCTACCCCTAACCCCTGCCAGCTGAAAAACATCTCATTAATTACTAATAACAATAATATTATTTACAGAGTGTTTATAACGTTAAGTGCTATTATATATTTTCTTATTTAATTTTCAGAACTCAAAGAAATAGGAAAATTATCATCCCCATTATGAAGACAAAGAAACTGAGGTTCAGAATTTCTCAAGGTCAGATTGCTAATAACTGGTAGAACTAGGATTTAAATGCAGACAGTTTGATTCCAGAGCTTTTACTCTTAACCACTTGTTACTCAAAGTGTGATCCAAAGACAAGCTGCTGGTAAGCAAACTGCTTGTTATCAGTTCAAGACAAGATAAGAAGCATGAAACAGTCAGTAAACACACTTTAATTCAATCAACATTTTGTTTTCAATAGCAAGAGTTTCTTGATGAAGGAAGCAAAGCGTTAATGTACATTTTGGCATAAGCTCCTAATATCTTCGCAGAGTGGTATTTTGAGAAGCATTGCTCTAAATTATGCTACTCTGCCTCCTTGAACTGATATTAAACTTTATCTTTCACTTATCACTTCCACATTATGTTATAATTATTTTTTTTTGGTGTGTGTATGTGTGCACACACACATCACACATACTCTCCTTGAAATTGGGCATTTACCTTTGTATCCTCCAGTCAGAATGTCTAGTCCAATGCCTACCACAGAGCAAGAAGAGGCTCAACCAGCAGTTCTTTAATTAAGTACTTAAAAGCACTTTCATTAAACTTTAGGAAATGTATACTACACAACTGGATTGTGTAGTCATATTCAAGAACCTGTCATTCTTTCAAGAATGGCTTAATGTTCCCCATGTGGCAGGCTTTATGCTAGGTACTAAAGAAATGAAGAAGAACACAAGTCCCCATTTAGTCAGGGGGGAAGGGAGCTGGCACATGAATAGATCATTACAGCCCAGAGCACTAAGTGACATGACAGAGGTATATGGCAAGTGCTGAAAGAGCAACCAAGTCTCTGGGGCATCAGAAAAAGATAAAGCACATCTTTAGGCCTAAAACAATTGAAGTACTATCAGCTGTGAGAGCTAAAGTCACAGCTGATTATCCAGTCTTCTAAGGAGCACATTTAGCACGGTTATACTCTAAGTAATAAAGGTTTAAAAGTTCAAATTTGGCTTAAGGACTTAAAATAAAATACTATATAATTAAAAATACTGGAGTCAGGGAGAACTGGGTTAAATCCAGGCAACTTACTGGTTCTGTGAATTTTGGCCTTTCAGAGCCTTGGTTTACTCATCTATAAAATGGGAATATACTAATATCTAGTGAGTAAGAAAGTATAATTTTTGCCATATCCACATATGATGCCACGTATTACCTTGCTACAATGGCAAACCCACCACCCAAACTATTATTTATTAAATATTTTTCTTTAAATCAACTCACTTAAAAATTAATTTTAAAAAGAAACTTGAGGGCTTCCCTGGTGGCGCAGTGGTTGAGAATCTGCCTGCCAATGCAGGGGACATGGGTTCGAGCCCTGGTCTGGGAAGATCCCACATGCCGTGGAGCAACTAGGCCCGTGAGCCACAACTACTGAGCCTGCGCGTCTGGAGCCTGTGCTCCGCAACAAGAGAGGCCGCGATAATGAGAGGCCAGCGCACTGCGATGAAGAGTGGCCCCCACTTGCCGCAACTAGAGAAAGCCCTCGCACAGAAATGAAGACCCAACACAGCCATAAATTAATTAATTAATTTAAAAATAAAGAAACTTGAGATGTGGAACAACTGGAACTCATGTTGCTGGTTAGAGTGAAAAGTGGTATGGCCACTGTGGAAAACAGCCTGGCAGTTTCTTACACATTTAAAAGTACAGGACTTCCCTGGTGGTGCAGTGGTTAAGAATTTGACTGTCAATGCAGGGGACACGGGTTCGAGCCCTGGTCCGGGAAGATCCCACATGCTGCAGAGCAACTAAGCCCGTGCGCCACAACTACTGAGCCTGCACACCACACCTACTGAACCTGCACACCACAGCTACTGAAGCCCGCACACCTACAGCCCATGCTCCGCAGCAAGAGAAGCCACCACAAGGAGAAGCCCACTCACCACAACAAAGAGTAGTCCCTGCTCACCGCAACTAGAGAAAGCCCGCGTGCAGCGACGAAGACCCAACACGGCCAATAAATAAATAAATAAATTTATTTTAAAACTAAATAAAAATAAAAATACACCACTCTTACCATTTGACCCAGCAATCACACTCCTAGAGAAATGAAAACTTCTGTTCTCACAAACACCTGTACATGTTTATAGTAGCTCTATTTGTAACTGCCCGAAACTGGAAACAACACAACTGTCCTTCAAATGAATAAACAAACTGTGGTACATCCATTCAATGAAATGCTACTCAGCAACAAAAAGGAACAAACTACTTGACACAGGCAACAACATGGATGAATCTCAAATACATTATGCTAAGTGAAGGAAGCCAGACTCAAATGGAAAAATACTGTATGATTCCATTTATATGACATTTTGGAAAAGGCAAAACTACAAGGACATAAAATAAATCAATAGTTGCAGGGACTGGGGGTGGGACAAGGGATTGACTACAAAGGGAGGGATTTTCATCATCTTGGGATGATGAAAATGTTCTATATCCTGATTATGATGGTATTTATTCTACTGCATGCATTTGTCAAAACTCACAGAAACTGTTCACTAAAAGGGTGAATTTTACTAACGTAAATTATACCTCAATAAGCCTGACTTTATATCACTACAATAAATAGAAAAACAAGTATCAGTTGACATAAATAGAAGGTAAGCTAAAAATAAATAGAGTGAAAACAAAACAATGTTATAAAATTCTAGCTAGATGGTGGTGCTTGCCAAAGACTCTGAACCTGAGGTCCCCTCTTTCTTATAAAGATTAGGAAGTACTTCAGCGGTGTTAAGGACATACCAGCACAACACGAAGAATCTCTCCTTGACATAATTAGGTTTAAAAAGAATTAAAAAGGGAAGAAATTTCTCGCCATGTGATTTAATGTTATCTAAGGCAAACCACAGGGCATCCCACACTTTCTCAAACATTGAGATAAGATATGTAAAGTGCCTGGCTTGGCATAGCTAGTCAGTAAATGTTAGTTCTCCTCCCCTATGTTTTCCAGCAAACCCAAAGAGTATGTAAAAAGCAGAGGAGGGGAAGAATATCTATATAAATGGGGAGATATACCATGTTAATGGATCAGAGGACTCAAAATAGATGTCAATTCTCCTCAAATTGATCCTCAGATTCAACACACCCCACCAAAATTCCATCAGGCTCTTTTCTGTAGAAATCAACAAGCTAATTCTAAAATTTTAATGAAAAACCCAGGGGCCTAAAATAGCCAAAATAATTTTGAATAAAGAACAAAGTTGCTTTTTCAGTAATCAAGCTACTGTAATCAAGATAGTGTTGTATGGGGAATTCCCTGGTGGTCCAGTGGTTAGGACTCGGCGCTTTCACTGCCATGGCAGTGGTTCAGTCCCTGGTCAGGTAACTAAGATCCCACAATCTGCACAGTGCAGCAAAAAAAAAAAAAAAAAAAAAAGAAGAAGAAGAAGAAAATAAAGCCACTATGAAATACCACCATATATCTCCTAGAATAGCTTTAAAAAAATGTGACAAACCAAGTGCTGACCAGGGTAAGGAGTTATTGAAACTCTCATATACTGATGGTGGGAATACAAAATAGGACAGCCACTCTGGAAAAAGTTTGGCAGTTTCTTATAAAGTTAAACATATATTCACCATACAACCCAACAATCCCAGGCTTAGGTAGTTATTGAAGAGGAAGGAAGACACATGCCCTTACAAAACTGGTATGAGAAAGCTTATGGCAGCTTTATTCATAATTACCAATAAACTAGAAACAATCCAAATGTATATCAATTGGTGAATGCATAAACCAATTAAGGTTCACCATTTAATGCAATACTATTCAGCAACAGAATACTTGCAAAACCCCAGATGAATCTTAAACCCATTATGCTAAGTGAAAGAGGCCAGAAACAAACAGCTACTGTATGATTCCATTTATATGATATTCTGGAGAACTTAAAAACAATAGGGACAGAAAATCAATCAGTGGTTGCCAGGGACTTGAGAGGAAAGAGAGAGGAAATTGACTACACCTTGGGCACCCAGGAACTTTTTGTTTTAAGAACTTAATGGACTTGTTCTATATTTTGATTGTGGCAAACTATATACCTAAAAAGAGTGAATTTTACTACATGTAAATTATATCTCAAAACTTCATTTAACAATAATAAAGCAGAGCATACTACCCACACCAAGAACATCCCATGCAAAGGCATCTTTCATACCTTTCCTCGACTTTAATGGAGAGATGGTTGCAGAGGTTGTGAACATATTGGGCATAACTCTCTGCCAGGGCCATATCATATGCAGTCAGGTGAATGTTTAAAACCCCATATTCATAATCTGTCCCCAAATTAATGGGTCTCACTTCCACTTTTCCCCTCTTCTTCCTGGGCTGAACAGGAAACAAAAGAGAAAGAAACTAAATCAAATTATTGTACAAGAAATTCTAACCATACCGTCTTGATATATATATACATTAAAAAAATCAATCTTTCAATTAAATTTGTTTACCATTTTTCTCTCAGGTTACCCTACCTATAAATTGAACTTTTCCTGGGAAGGAATGGGCAGCCTCCCTTGACACTCTGGGCTGTAGCATCAGTCAATGAAAGGAGAGGGAATATTGCTGGCATTATTTAACATAAATACATGTGACTGTCTTCTGCCATTAACTAGTTTTGAGACTCACCTTCCAAATCTGGCCCTCAGTTTCCCAAATTTTTTTTTTTAAGGATTCTTTTTTTTTTTTTAATTAATTAATTAATTTATTTATTTTTGGCTGTGTTAGGTCTTCGTTTCTGTGCGAGGAATCTCTCTAGTTACGGCAAGTGGGAGCCACTCTTCATCGCGGTGCGCGGGCCTCTCACTATTGCGGCCTCTCTTGTTGCAGAGCACAGGCTCCAGACGCGCAGGCTCAGTAGTTGTGGCTCACGGGCCCAGCTGCTCCGCGGCATGTGGGATCTTCCCAGGCCAGGGTTCGAACCCGTGTCCCCTGCATTGGCAGGCAGATTCTCAACCACTGCGCCACCGGGGAAGCCCTCAATTTTTATATTAATGGGGTTATGCTAGATAACAGATTCTTGAGGATTTTTTTTTTTTTTTTGGCCATGCCGCGCAGCTTGTGGGATCTTAGTTCCCTGACCAGGGATTGAACCTGGGCCCTCGGCAGTGAGAGCACAGAGTCCTAACCACTGGACCGCCAGGGAATTCCCAACAGATTCTTTTTTTTTTTTTTAATAAGTTTATTTATTTATTCACTTATTTTTGGCTGCGTTGGGTCTTCATTGCTGCGCACGGGCTTTCCCTAGTTCCGGAGACCGGGGGCTACTCTTCGTTGAGGTGCGCGGGCTCCTTCTCATCGCGGTGGCTTCTCATGTTGCCGAGCACCGGCTCTATGCGCGCAGGCGGGCTCAGTAGTTGCCACTCATGGGCTCTAGAGTGCAGGCTCAGTAGTTGTGGCACTTGGGCTTAGTTGCTTCATGGTATGTGGGATCTTCCCGGACCAGGGCTTGAACCCGTGTCCCCTGCATTGGCAGGCGGATTCTTAACCTCTGTGCCACTAGGGAAGCCCTCCCAACAGATTCTTAATCTAGAATCCATAAAGGAATTTCAAGGGGTGTGTCAACCCCAAAACTTATATGCAAAATTTTACATGTGTGCACATTTTTTCTAAGGAGAGAATCTTAATTTTTCATCGGAATCTTAAAGAAATCAATCACAAGGAAGTGCAGAATTACTTCTCTTCCAGCCCTCCTAGCTTTGAAATTCTGCAGTCCAATTATTTAGACAGCCTTCCTTTTAAAAACTTAGAGGCAGACAAATTATTTTATTTCTACCCCTCTCTTTCATATAAAGTATTGCTTCACTACATATCAACCTGTGCAAACTGCTGTAAAAAGTATGAGCCCTGGGAAAACAGATATGTAACACAACATAGATCAGGATCAAGAAAGCTTCTCAACCAGAAATAATTTAACCTAAATGCCCATCAGGAGGGGAACTTGTTAAATAAAACATGGCACATCCATTCAATAGTACATTATGCAGCTGTAAGAAGACATATGGAACTTCCTTATGTACTGATACAGAAAGGTTTTTAAGATAAATTAAATGATAAAAGCAGACTGTAGAATAATGTTTTCAAAATATTGCCATACATATACAAAGGGTGGGTGGGGGAGAACAGATGTGTGTGTTTAATTACTTACATATTTATTTGTTTGCATATCAAAAAAATAACTCTGGAAGGATACACAAAAATACTAATACCATTGGCTGCCTATGAGGGAGGGAACTGTATGGCTGGGGCACAGGGATGGGAAGGAGACTTTTTAACTATTTCCCTTCTATATTTTTTGAATTTTTAATAATATGAATCTTTTATCAATTCAAAGTTAGAATCTTAAAATCTACCTTGCTTTTTAAAATTTTTTAGTAAAAATGTTTTTACAATATTCATACTAAAAATGCATAAATAAGTACACAGCTCAATGAATTTTCAAAGTGAAAATACCTGTATAAACAGTATCTTGAACAAGAAACAGACCACTACCAGCACCCCCAAATTGGTGACCACTATTCTGACTTCTAAAACCATATGCTTATTTTGCCTTTTTTCTAAATTCGTGAAAATGGAATAATATACTATGTTCTCTTTTGTGTCTAGCTTCTTTAACTCATTATGTTTGTAAGATTCATCACGTTTTAGGTGAAACAGGAATTCTTTCCGTCTCATTGCCGCAGTAAGTCTATTATATGAATATGTTATAGTTTATTTACCCTTTTTACTGTAGGTGGAAATTAGAGTTGTTTCCAGTGTGGAGCCATTATGAACAGTACTGCTACCAATGTTTTTGCATGTATCTTTCAGTGAACATATGTATGTATTTCTATTGGGGATATACTCAGAACTTGAACTACTGAGTTACAGACAATGTAGAGGTTCATCTTTAATAAGTTCTCTGTTTTTCAAAGTGGTTTCCAATTTAGACTCCCACCAGCAGTACACGAAAGTTCTAGTTGCTCTACATTCTTGCCAATTCTTGCAAAACTTAGTATAGTCAGGTTTTCTGGTTGGTTTCTTTTAGCCATTCTGGTTGGTATGAAGTGGTAATGCATTGAGACATTAACTTGCATTTCCTTTAAGTCTACTGAACCTGAGCGTGTTCCCATATGTCCACTGGCCATTTGGATATTCTCTTTTATAACCTGCCTATTCAAGTATTTTGCCCATTTTTTAGATTGGGTTGCCTTCCTTTCTCTTACTGATTTGCAGAGGTTCCTTCTACATTCTAGACATGATCCTTTGTTAAACGTACATGTTGCAAATATCTTTTTCCTCCCTGTGTCTTCCTTTTTCACTTTTTAATGGTGCATTTTGATGAGCAAAAATTCTTATTTTTAATGTAGTCCAATTTACTCATTTTTTTCTTTTATATTTAGAGTGACTTTTGTGTCCTGTTTAAGAAATCTTTGCTTACCTTAAGATCATGAGGATATTCTTATATGTTATCTTCTAGAAGTTTGATTATTTTAATATTTACATTTAGATCTACAATCATTTTAAGTGATTTTTGTGTACAGTGTGAAATAGGAGTCAAGTCAGTTTTTTTCACATGACTATTCAATCCAATTGACCCAAGTACCCCAGAACCATTGCAATGCAGTGTCACTTATAATATAATGTCATATATAACACTTATAATATAATAAGTGTCATATAATAAATGTTCAGAGATACTTGGATCTGTTTCTATATTCTTTATCCTGCTCCATTGGGCTATGTGTCTATTCTTGAGCTAATACCACACTGTCCTAATTATTGGAGATTTAGAATAAATCTTGCTATTTGGTAGAAATTTTTTTTAAAGAAAAAAATGGGTGGGGATCTATTTACATGTCTTAAGTCACCCCTATCTAACAGCCAACAGCCTAGTTACTGCCACAGCAGAGGTGTTCCTGGCAGAGCACCTAGAGTGGTTCTCTCACATCAATGCTCTCCAGGTCAGTCTAAGAGAGCAGGGGCCCAATCTGGGGAAACAGAGGGAGGACCAAGAAATGGTCCTTTCACAAGGCGGGTAAAACTGATGACAAACCTGATCTCACAGGGATATTCTGAGAACTGAACAAAACACTATATAGTTAATTCAACCTGTGGCACATATTTAAACACTCAATAAACATTAACTTTTATTATTATTTTTTCATTTTCATATTCCTCACATCTAGCACAGGGCCCAGCAGAGAGACAACATGCAGTGAATCACTATTTTAGAATTTTAGAATAGGATGGCATTTAGAGATAACTTTTTCCCAGTTCTTCATCCTTGCAGGGAAGAATATGAAGCCCAAAGAGATTAAATATGTCCCCCAGAGTCACACAGCCACACAGGACAGATCCTAGGAACTAACCCAGACCTCCTGACTCCCAATGCAGAAATTTTTCCACTGAAGCCTCTGCATTATTAAAGTTCTTAACAGTGGTAGTCACCCCAGGGTCCTAGACTTTGCTATGAGTGAGAAGCCAACTTCTATAACCAACCATCAAGGTGCAGGGGTTTGATATGGACACCAAGGGGGGAAAACTGTGGTGGGGTGGGGATGGTGGTGTGCTGAATTGGGCGATTGGGATTGATATGTATACACTGATGTGTATAAAATTGATGACTAATAAGAACCTGCAGTATTAAAAAAAAAACAAACAAAACAACTAATACTAAACTTTCATTGGGTTATTTGTATGGAAATATGTTAATATAAATGTTTCAGACATTACATGAAATTTCTAAAAATATTATGTGTTCTGGTATAATGTTATAAGTCATAATCCTAGTTATTACTTTAAAATGTATATCTCAGAAATAACTAATTTTCTTGTCAACTGCATTATTATGAACTTTCATCAAATATTTAACCGTGGTCATTTTTAAGTCTTTTGTCATTTACAGACAGTTCTGGGTGTACTCTGAGGCTTTTGCAAATATGTTCCTATAAAAGGGTTTCATCTTCAAGAAATTCATGGAAAAGACTCTGACAAGTACAGGTTTCTGGTAACTGACTGTACTGCTGAACTGAATGGATAAGCATTTTCAGAACTCTAATGAAAAACTGATGAACTCATAAAAGTGCTAACAAAAGATCAAGATAAAAAAAAAATTAATTACATGGGACTGAGTGAACTGATGAGGATGAGTATAATTTTTGTGACTTTCTGTTTGAATCAAAAAAAAAAAAATCCCACAAGGACTCAGAGGCAAAGAATATACAAATCAATTTTCACTGCAAAGTAAAGGAGCTGTTACAGTGGAGGATTACTGGACTGAATGTCAATATTATGACATAGTATGAGTGTGTTTCATGTTTGGCAATTGCAATCATTGTTGCTTTTGTTGTGGTCATCCATGTACAATGCTTGGTGTCAGTCTATTTCTCTCTTGTAAAAATAAAATACAGTGTGTGTGTGTGGAAAAAAAAAAAAAGGTGCAGGGGTTTGGCTCTCCTGCAGAGCCCACCATACCCGAGGCCAAATGCAGCCATCCAGACTTCTCATCATGACAGCACTGCAGTAAGAGCTGTGAAGAATGCTAAAGTCAGAATGCAAAGGGGAGTGGCTGAAATTTTCCAGCAGGGAAGGGAGGAGCTTCTTTGAAGCCTGCAGGAGGCTTTTCTTAACCAGGGAAAATGCCAGGGCTCTTCAAAGGTGTCACTTTAGGAGAACAAAAAGAAGAAAGCTGATTCTAGTATCCCTCTTGGCATCTCACTTGCTTTTCCATGTTGGCCTAGATCTGTCTGGACCAATCCACACCATCAGGAGTCCACTGTGATATTATATTTCAGTTCTGAGCCAGGGCACAGCATACCCAGTGAGAGCTTGAGTGCATGAGATTTCAGACACCAGTTCCTGTAATTTTACCTGCTCAATCTTTCTCATCCCCTCCTTTTTATTCCTACTGCCTGAGTTCAGACCTTCATGACTGCCATGGGGAGCTATTAAAGATATCTGTGCAAGGGATGTACATGACTAGGGCTGTGTTTTGGGAAGGCCACCCTGACTGCCCAGGAAGGAGAGCTAGGCAGGAAAGGAATGGAGGCTACGAGAAAGATGGCAGGGAAGATGGACTACTGTCCACCATCAAACTTTGGTACTCCTGTGACTGACCTGGATTCACCGTGAGTTGGCCCAGGGTGGCCATCCTTGGATCCCTGTAGAAGCACAATATGATGCCCAAAATGGGCCATGGGATAAATCACTAAACAATTTTTGTACAGAAATATCCATATTACTCCTATTTTACAGACAGAAAACTGAGGTCCTCTGAAGGATGTTATTTGGCCAAGGCTACTGGGAAACTTTGCTGGCAAAGAACAGATAGAGAAAGGACTCAGATTAGAATCACAGACTGTTATAGCTGGAAGGTAACTTAGAGATAACTTAGTTTCTCCTTCCTTCCTCCCCTAATTTTATATAAGGGGGAAGTCGAGGTCCAGAAAGGGGAAATGACTTGTTTAAACGTTACAACAGTAAGGAAATGGAAAAGGCAACCACTATATGTCTAGCCATGGCTAGAAGCTGAGTCTGTGGCCCCAAACCCAGGCTCTCTCCTCTAGATTCTACAAAAGTGATGATAGTAGCTGCCTATCACTATAGGTGGCATTCTCTAGGGTGGGAAAGTTGAGAAGAAATTGTATCATCTTAATCCTCAAATGAAAAGCTGACAGGCCTGCAGCATATGCAGCTTCCAGAAATTCTGCTGATGGAAATTTTAAAAGCTACACCTGGGGACTTAAATGATTTGGTGATGGTACTCTGAACAGTCCATAATGAGCCATAGGGTGCACAGAAATCAAGTGGTTATGTTTATAACTCAGTGTAGCACACTCAAGAAGTGTACACCAAACAGAAGGCCTGACCCTGACTGGGATGGCAGAGAGGCTCAGCCTGGTGCTGCATAAAGAGCCCTAGACTTAAGATGGAAGCCAAAGAAAATCTGGGGGACTTCCCTGGCAGTCCAGTGGTTAAGACTCCGCGGTTCCACTGCAGGGAGCACGGGTTTGATCCCTGGTTGGGGAACTAAGATCCTGCATGCTGCACAGCATGGCCGAAAAAAAAAAAAAAAGAAAATCTGGGCTCAAGTACTGTCTTAGTCACTACATGACACTGAGTGACCTCTCTAGGTGTCAGTGTCTTCATCTGTAACACCTAAGGTTCTTGTGAAGCTCAAAATAGTGAATTTATGTGAAATGGAAATAGCATGGACATTAGATGGATTCGGACCACTGTCAGTTCAAATAATGGCTCTGGAAATTACTAGCCACTTGGGCAAGTTATTTAATGAGTCTTAGATTCCTTAAACAGGGTCCTTAATAACCACAGCATATATGAGGATTAAATAAAACATACCATTTGTAATACTGTAAAATGAAATAATGCTTTTAAAGCCTGGCACACAGTGGTTACACGTCTGGTATATAGTAGTTGCTCAGTTAGTGCTATCTTTAAAGAAAGATTGAGTAATGTACACAGATAGGACATTATTTTTACTGCAAATTGGAGGTAAGCATGCTCCTAGTATCCTATTGGTATGCTTTACAGAATGAGACATTTATCAAGCACCTGCTGTGTGCAAAGTGCTGATTCAACCACTCTAAGGAAAGAGACCAAAGAAAGAGAAAACACAGTCCCAGCTCTAAAGAGGCTTACAGTTCAGAGAAAGAGAGATAGAGAAGACACACATGAAAGAACCAGTCCTCTCAGGACTTCCCTGGTGGCACAGTGGTGAAGAATCCGCCTGCCCATGCCGGGGACACGGGTTCGAGCCCTGGTCCGGGAAGATCCCACATACCGCGGAACAACAAAGCCTGTGCGCCACAACTACTGAGCCCACGTGCCGCAACTACTGAAGACCGCCCACCTAGAGCCTGTGCTCCGCAACAAGAGAAGCCACTTCAATGAGAAGCCTGCGCACCACAACGAAGAGCAGCCCCCGCTCGCCGCAACTAGAGAAAGCCCATGCGCAGCAACGAAGACCCAATGCAGCCAAAAATAAATTAATTAATTTAAAAGAAAAAAGAAGAAAAGGAACCAATCCTCTCAATTTAATCATAACAAGCAGCCCACCTCCCATGGCAAGTTCAACACAAGCTACCTTGCTGCACCATGTCAATTAAAACCCAAGAGCAATGACCTCAGGTAGCCGCAGCTGAAAGTGCAATGATGAGGTCAGTACTCCTAGGTTTTTTGCGTGACATATAAGAGTATATAGTAGTTCCTCAATAAACGGCAACTTTAAAAAAAGTTGATCTAGACCTGTCTACTTCTCAAGTCTCATGTCCCATCATCCCCTAGTGCCCACTTGAGATTCCAGGATTAACAAACTGCTAAAAGTTTCCCAACTGCATCTCCAGGATCAATGACTTTCCACCTTTGCCCAGAATGTTTCCCCTCCCTGCAGAGTCTGACTCTTCACCCAACATCCTCAATGTGAGTTAACTCCTAGTAATTTTTTGTTGCTGTTGTTGTTGCTTTTTGCGGCACCCACGCAGCATGCGGGATCTTAGTTCCCCGATAAGGGATGGAACCCGTGCCCCCTGCAGTGGAGGCGTGGCATCTTAACCACTGGACCGCAAGGGAAGTCCCTCCTAGTCATTTTTTAAGACTCTGTTCATGCTCTTCCAGGAAGCCTTCCCTCATTCCTCATGCTGAGTTAGGTACTACTCCTATGTGTTCCCATAGCAACCCCCTCCCCATTATATACCACTATCACTTATCACATGTATCCATTTATTCAACAAATATTTTCTAACCAATAGTGATAAGCCAGACCAGGGTTAGCAATGGGGATATGATAGTAAATAAGACAGCCATAGTCTCTGCTTGCTGAAACTTGGGAAAGGCATACATAGAACAATTATAAGAAGATGCATGTTTTGAGGGAGGAAAATAGAGTGCTATGGGATTGTAAAAAGAAGGACTAATGCCATCATCAGCATCATCATTATTACCACCAGTAACTACTTATGGGCTCCATGTTTCAGACACTGTGCTAAGTACTTAAAACTTTCTTTTTTAACTTACTTCTCACAAAGCATTTAAATAACATGGTTATTTAAAGGCAAGAAAATTGTGGCTTGTAAAGTTAAGTAACTTACCCAAGGACATACACTAGTAAGCATAAGAACTGAATCTTTAACTTGGGTCTGCCTAATTCTAAAACATTTCTCTTAATCTCCGTCTTTCTCTTTGAGGAAGGTATGCAGAGCCTGCCAGTTTCCTCAATATCTATTCTCTCTTTTCTCTTTAATCACAGACCTGCTGAATTTTACCTGGGCACATGACCATTTATAAAAAAAATTACATTTCCCAACCATTCTTGCAGCTGAGTATGGTTATGTGACCAAGTTCTGGCTGGTGGGATACGAGCTAACGCATACTGCTTTCCCTTTCCCCTTCCTGCTGGTTGGAATGTGGACATGAAGGCTTAAGTGCAAGCAGCCATCTCAGACTATGAGATAGAAGCACTATGATAAGTGTTGCAAAACAAAAGGCGGGAATATCTACCTATACTTTATATGACAGAAAAATAAACTCTATCTTGTTTAAGCCCCTTGATTGAGTGGATCTCCCTCTTATGGCAGCCAAACCACTACCTCAATAAGAAAGTATTATGTCTCATTCATTCCTCTATTCCTAGAGCCCAGCAATATTAAATGTTGAGTTGAGCTGAATTAAATTCTGGTTCTAATTCTGTTATTTACTAGCCATATGGTCATAGAGAAATTACTTACGCTCCTCAGTTTCCTTTTCTGCCCAGTCTACCTCACAGGATAGTTGGTGAAGCAAAAAGCATGGTTTTCAAATCTGTTGGTTACAAAGGGCCTAAGAAAAAACTCACGTTTCCCTTTGTGAAGCACATGAAATACTCATCAATGTGCTTTCATTGTATAAAACAAGAATGACTTAACTAGCAGAAAATATGGTTATATTATATAAATGGAGTTCTCTGCATTTCAAAAAATATGAAAACATATGAGTTTCTCTGTTAACATTTATTTTCATCAAGTAAAACTGATGGGAGAAAAACTTGAAATTTAGAAAATTCTATCCATTAACTTAATTGTCTTTCTAAAATGTGGAAGATTGCCATTATTAAACCTGAGAAGAGGTTCCATTCTAGGATCACCAGTGTTCCAAGGGCCTATGGTTTGAGAGGCACTGAGATAATGGATGTGAAAGCACTTTGAAAATGGAAAGAGATCATTACTTTTACTCATATCAAATATGAATCTCCCTAAAACTCTGACACTGTTGTAATTTAGCAGAACAGGCAAGGCAGGATGAGAGCCCAGTGGGCTGGAGACCAGGGTGCTCTAATGGCACAGGCTACAAGTCAGGTCTTCACAGGAATCGCTCTGTGCCTGGAAAAGCTCTGGGAAACTCTTTTATAGTTTTTACAGCCCCAGTGTTTCCAGCTACCCCAAGCGACTGCATACTCCTAGATGAGTGTCAGTTCACTTTACATACTCAGTGCAAGAATACAGGTAGTATTTAATAAATGTTTGTTGAGCTGAACTCTATAACACCTCCACTGACCCTTTCAGGGAGAACTGCATCTTTAACTTTGCTCTCTTGATATTTAGTTCATTTCCCTAGCAAAGCACTTCCCACGTGTATTTTAGTTACATTTTTGAGCACTATCCTTCCCAGGCCACTTCACACTTTTTGTAGGAAGAGACTGTGTCCCACTCACCACAGCATCATCTGTGCAAAGCACAGTGCCTGGCACATAGCGGACACTCAATAACGGTTGTTCTTTTCAATGAGTTACAAGAGGCAGACTTGAGGGAAAACATGGATGCTAGTTTAAAACAACTCTCTGTAAGCCAGTCCTATAATCCATGTCTAGCCCTACAGTCACCAGGCCCGCAAAACCAATCTTTCTGTTTCCAGGAAGCTAGGACTATCACCACAAAGTGATTCTGATCTGCTGATTTTTCTGGGAATGATGTCACAGTCTCCTCACAGACTTGTGGCTGTTAGAGCTGATCAATCTATGAGTGCTACAACAAAATAAGTAGGTGTCAGAAATGACAAACACCTCCTCTATGTCAACAGTCAGAACAGCATGAAGTTTCCAAGAGAAAAGGTATCTTGATTCCTAGTGGCCATTCTACAAAGAGGAAATAAATTGTCTGAGTTCAAAAACCTTACTCTCTTGCCCCAGAGCCTGAAAAACAGAACATATAACAGCCAAAACTGACAGCAATTTATGTTGTCTCCATTTCATCCTCCCACATCTTCCTCTTGGCAATGCTTTTATTCTTGGGCTGCTATTACCCTAAAATTGGAGGCTGAACAACAGCTGAGGGCAAGTAAGTAAGTGGTCTTGGGAGATATGACCTAGCACTATATGAATGTGAAGGACTATATTCTTTTTATTTTTATCAAATAAAAATCACTCCAAACAATGTGAAGCCTTTAAAATTTAACAGAATTATGCAGGGTCCTTGAAGGAATAATGAGATTACACACTGAGACACAGTGCTATGGCTGCAGATATGCTCTGAAGTGTGATCCCTTACTGCCATGAGTCAATGTGGGTCTTACATGATGAGAGAAGAAAAAGGAAGGTATCATGTCTTAAAGAAGAAAGAGCATGTTCAAAGACACAGAAGCATGAGACAGAATGGGTGTATGAGAAAATGTGTCTGAAGTATAGGGTGCAAAATGGGAAATCACTGAGAAGGAGATTGGGTCTGTGCTGAGAGACCCGGAATCCCACTGAGGATACAGAAAAAATGGTTTGCTATCATCCCCCATGCTGCCACCCAAGAGGAAGCTTCGTTTTCATCTCTCTTCTCACTAACTCCTCAGAGAAGCATCAAGGACAAGGGCACAGGATGGAGGGATGGGAACCAACCTAGAGTTATAAACCAGGCCATGCAAGATAGAGATAAAACCAGTATTGACAAGGAAAGCTGAGGTGAGGTAGATGTGCCTTTTCCTTCCCAAGGTTCAGGAGTCATAAGGCTGAGTGTGGGACCTTTGGAAGGAGGAGTGAAGAGATTATACCAGCAGAAAAGGGACAAGGGTTGGCCACTTTGTGCATGAGAATTAACTCTTGTCTCAGGGATGTAAGGCTCAAGAGAGTAGAGGAGCCAGCCTGAGAGTCAGAGAAGAAAAAATGGGAATATGGCTGTTCATTGTTTTTTCTAGGTTCTAAGTTCAGGGAGAGAAAGGAAGCCAAAAGATGACTTCTAGCTTTTCCAGTCCAGTTCCCCAGGGGTACAAAAGGGACAGGGACTTGGGACAGAGCCTCTGTAAGCTGGCGGATGAAAGTTTTCATTGTGCTGTTCCGTGCGGGAAGTGAGGAGCCTCTAGCAGCTTCCATCACTATCCAGCCCTATTGTGCTAGCCACCCTGGAACAATGAATGACATCAGAGAAAAGCCTACAGCCCTAACAAAAGGGAGCATCACTCCCTTCAAGCAACCAAGGTCATCTGGAGGCAGCTGTTTGCAGAGAATGGGTTGTTTGCCAGCTCTGATTTACAAAACCTCGGGGCAGCTCCAATAACCACATTTAGGTTCAGCTCAGTCAATATTTATTGTCCTCTACTTGATGCCAGGCTTTGTGCTGGACACTGAGGATACAGAAAAAATATGAGACATGGCCTCTACCCTGAGGAAGCTCATCATCTAGGAGGAGAAACAGTCATCAAAACAGGTGGTTAAAACAGAGCAGCAAGTCCTAGAATAGAGGAAGCACAAGGAACTCCAGCAGCTCATGGTAGGACAAGTAATCCAGTGCAGGCAATCAGTGGTTTCTCAGAGAGGGAGATTTGTTCTTCCCCTCCTCATCCTGCTTCCTCAATGGGATTTAGATGTTCAGAATGTATTAGCCAAGTGAAGAAGGAGAGCAGGTCTTCCAAGTAGACAGAAGAGCATGTGAGAGGTCTCAAAACAGTATGATGATTTGAGTATGGTATCCATGAGATGGGAGAGGAGGATGGAGAGAAAGATGGGACAGATGGCATTAGACATGCCATTAAGCTTCCTTTTATAACAAGCCAAGGACTGGGCCAGAGCATGGTATATACAGAAAATTATCTATGAGGGAGGATCCCAAGAAATTTAAAAAAACAAAAAACTCACACCCAAACAAAACTAATTTTATTTCCTGCTAAATTTATGTGAGACTTTTAGAAGGGGGATATCCCAAAATAAAACAACTCCAAGAACTTACTCTGAGGTGTCACAACTCAGAAAGTGTGTAAATCACTCCTTCATCTGAATTTTAAATAGCACTTTGTATCTTCCTTTTAGCACTTGTCACTTTCTGCTTGGGAGCATAATTATTTGTGTCTTATCTCTAGTGGTTTATCAGCTCCCTGTGAGCATGAACCAGGTCTTGTTCATTCATACTATAAAATTTTATTGCAACTCAGTCTGAATAGGCAAGGCACCCCCAACAGTACCTAGCACATAATAGATGTTTGAAAAATGTATCATAGCATTATGGAGTTACATGATATCAGAGCTGAAAGACTCTTGAAGATATTCTAATCCAGAGTTTCTCAAACTTTGTGAAGAGTCTGACAAAAGCTATGGACTCTCTTCCCAGAAAAATCACACATAGAAAACATTTTACATATAATTTCAGGGCCTGCTATGCCCAAAGAGGTTAGGTTAACTTACCCCAAATCACGAAGCTAATAACTGGCAGAACCAAGCCTAGAACACAAGTTTCCTTGTTCCCAATTCACTACTCTTCTCATCACAAAGGAACAATTTTAGTAGGGCTGTTTCCTGCTGGGAAGGTGCCTGATACACGCCTCAGGTGTGGCAACATTCCTGTCATGAAATTCCTTGATATAAGGATGTTGCTCAGGAGAACGTGGCAAGTTTAGTGGCTTCTGAGGCCCAAATGCAGTGGTACTGGACCTCTGCCAGGGTGAGAGGCAATGGGAGATGTGCGGGGTTGCATGGGAGCATCGAACTAAGCCAAAGAACCAAAAGCGATGTTGAAATCTCTCCAAGTAGAACAGCAAAATCTTCCTAGCTATACTGTTTACAGGAAGTGATAGAATCATGACTCAAAGCTAGACTGTCTGACTTTCAAGCCAGTTTTGTGTCCATCCCACTACAAAATCCTCTGCAAATGCACAAAAAATCTAACCACCACAGACGCAATCCTTCAGCTGGAGCCAAAGAAATAGGCTCAATAATCTTACAATGTTTAGAAATAACTCCCAGTTATCTGTGATAATGGATTCAAGAAACACATACATATTTTAAATCTGTAAATACTGTAAAAATCAGCTATTTGGCTGAAAATGTTAATCCACCTCTATGTGCCACAAACCATTCATTCAACTGAACTGAACATATCATTTCCATTGTGAGGTCCATATTGAACTAAGTACTAAGAAGATATTTTCTTTAAGTGTCACAAATAATAAAACCAAATCATTTGCTTTTCACTGTGATAACCTGGCCTAGGGACAAGATTAGGAACTGGCAAAAACATCTCCACTCTGGATCATATCCAAACTAATTAACTGGAGAGGACTGAGGGACAACCCTCTATCCCTTCTAGCTCCACTATAATCCAACCTATACACATCTGATCTTCGGGGTCTTTGTAAAAGCTGCACACTATCCTTTTCTAAAGGACCCCTGCCCCTTTTACCTCTTGTGCTTTAACTAGGTGCTTGTATCTTCCAATGCCATGCGTGGGCTGTGACCTGTAGTGCCGACTGATGCTCAGCAGAATGCCACCTAAAAGAGAGAAAATAAGACAAACCTGTTTCAAAGCTCCTCCAGGGACAGATAGATCATACATGAGGAGACAAATTCTCCATCGTGAAATGGAATATTTGGGGATAGTGAGCCTCTTGCTGGCTCTTAAAGAACCAGAGCTATTTCTTGATCCTGAGCTGACACTCGGTTTACCCCATTTTTCTCTCCGTTTGGCCCCTGGACTATATCTAATCCCCACCACCCACCTTTCACTGAGAAATTCTCTCCTGCTAGAGCCACTGGTGGTAGGGGGACAAAATACATTCTCACAGGGCTCTCATTTTCTCTGTTCCTCAACAGGCAATAATCCTTTTGAAGTTTTCCAGTGAGGATTGTTCAGAGAAAGAGACAGGTGGCAAATACAACCAGGAAAAAGGACAATCACAGATTTCCACAGTTTTTTTTTTTTTTAATATTTATTTATTTATTTATTTGGTTGTGCCAGGTCTTAGTTGCAGCAGGTGGGCTCCTTAGTTGCGGCTTGCCGGCTCCTTAGTTGCAGCATGTGAACTCTTAGTTGCGGCATGCATGTGGGATCTGGTTCCCTGACCAGGGATGGAACCTGGGCTCCCTGCATTGGGAGCATGGAGTCTTATCCACTGCACCACCAGGGAAGTCCCCACAGTTTTTTAAACTATCTAATTTGCTTTATTTGTGTTGATATGTAATAATCTCCAACAGACTTTGTTAAGTGAATAACAATAAAAACTAAAAACCTAAGGTACAGAACAGTGTGTATGTAAAAAATAGGCTCTCTATACACATATTCACTGTGGTAGACCCAGAGATATGCCACCCAGATTCCCTTCAAAGAAGGACTTGCTGATATATACATATTCTCCTTTAATCCTCATTATTTTTATCTTCATTTACAAATAAAGAAACTGCAGCTCAAAACAATAGGAATTGGCCAAGGTCAACCAGCAAGTAAAAGGCAGAACTGCAATTTAAACCCAGGTCTATGTGACTGAACAGCCTGTTCTCAGATGTGTTATAACATCTGAATTTCTGGAATACAAAATCTAGCTACGGACTTTCCTGGTGGTCCAGTGGTTAAGAAACAACCTTCCAATGCAGGGGACGTGGGTTTGATCCCTGGTTGGGGAACTAAGATCCCACATGCCGCGGGGCAACTAAGCCCACGCACCACAACTACTGAGCCCTTGCACTCTGAAGCCCACGTGCCACAACTAGGGAGCCTGCGTGCTGCAACTAGAGAGCCTACACACCACAACTAGAGAGAAGCCCACGCACCACAACGGAAGATCCCGCATGCCACAGCGAAGATCCCGCGTGCTGCAACTAAGACCCGATGCAGCCAAATTTAAAAAAAAAAAAAATCTAGCTAGACTTGATTGCTCCCATATCTGATATCAGCTCCTTATCTCTACCCTTCACTGGAACCAGCCCTACACAGCTCTGTTATGTCTGTCTGTCTCTCTTGCTTGTTCCCTACCTTCTGGAAAAGTACTAGTCCTAGGTTATGCTCCCTTTCCTCCCAGCTCCTGTGGTCCTGCATCTCCCCAGGCCCACCACTTTGTGGGGGGCTAAACACAAAATGGTGTGGAAAAGTCTAATGACATCAAGTGAAATGTTTCTTAAGCTTCTCTTTTCTAAAATGTGCTTCCAAGCAGGTCTGCTCTGTGCCAGGCCAATCAAGAATCGTGGCTTCAGAGACTTTCCCTACGTTTACAATCCACAGTATTTCATCAAGACAACCCTGGTATATCATGGATCACTTCCATGATGTGCAGTAGTCCGCATTTACTATTATATGCTAACAACCGAATAGATACTGGGACAGTTACAAAGATGACTAAAATATACTACTTTCCCTAGAGACACTCAATGTGTACTGGGGAAGGATGATGGGAAAGCAGATAATTACCTTATAGTGTACAAAATACTTTAATGGAGATGAGAGCAAGGAACCTAGAGGAAAGAACAACTAACTCCACCTTAGGGGTGAACGGGGAGAAGTGGAGGACGGTACAGGGGAATAGGTTCAGAGAGGTAACAGCTGCATTCTTTTTTTTAAGTCAGTTTTCCCATCTTTTTTATTTATTTATTTATTTATTTGGCTGTATCAGGTCTTAGTTGTGACATGCAGGATTTTCGCTGCGGCATGCGGGATCTTTCATTGCAGCGCATGGGCTTCTCTCTAGTTGTGGCACATAGGCTTAGTTGCCCCGCAACATGTGGGATCTTAGTTCCCCGACCAGGGATTGAACCCGTGTGCCCTGCATTGGAAGGTGGAGTCTTTTTTTTTTTTAATTTTTATTTATTTATTTATTTATTTTTATTTATTTATGGCTGTGTTGGGTCTTCGTTTCTGTGCGAGGGCTTTCTCTAGTTGTGGCAAGCGGGGGCCACTCTTCATCGCGGTGCGCGGGCCTCTCACTGTCGCAGCCTCTCTTGTTGCGGAGCACAGGCTCCAGACACGCAGGTTCAGTAATTGTGGCTCACGGGCCCAGTTGCTCCGCGGCATGTGGGATCTTCCCAGACCAGGGCTCGAACCCGTGTCCCCTGCATTGGCAGGCAGATTCTCAACCACTGCGCCACCAGGGAAGCCCGGAAGGTGGATTCTTAACCACTGGACCACCAGGGAAGTCCCAACAGCTGATTCTTGAAAGAGGAGTAAGAGTTTACCACGCATGGAAGAAGGAGGTATTTTTGGCAGAGGCTTCCAAAGAGCACTGAACATAACTGAGGTATCGTCTTGGCCACAGCCCCAGCTGACTCTTTGAGGCTTTAGTTTCCAGACTCTGCAACCTGGGGCCCCACCCAAAGAGCTGATATCCAAATCCCCTTGATTGGGTACACAATCATCCTCAGATCAGAGCCTTGAAAATTAATCCATCCAAAAAGATTTTATTATGACTTTAAAACATGACCTCCTAAAAAGCACTGAACTCTCCAAAGCATGTTTATTCATTCAACAAATATGTATTACTACCCACCGGGGTATCCAGAAACAATTATACCCTCACAACCATGTGAATGGCACACACTAGAGCTGTGCAATGTACAACCAACCCAATATCCATGGCAGGCCTGGGTTGGTACCAACCACTGCCCTAGATGCTGGAGCTGTAACAATGGGCAAAGACAAAGTCCCTGCAATACAGAATCTATGATCTAGTGGCGAGACAGTAATATCAATGCAGGTGATAAGGGCTACCTATAATAAGGGCTATATACATGAGAGAGGCACTAAGGCTGGACTTGTGGTGTCAGGAAAGGATTCTTAGAGCAGGTGGCTTTTAAGTAAAACCTGACAGATGACTAGGAGTTAGAGAGAACACAGTATGGGGAGGGGAAGACCCAGAGAGAGAATTTCAAGGCAGAGTATAAGCAGCAGGGTGGCAAGAGATGAGCTTACAGAAACAGGCAAAAAGTTTAGGAAGGGCTTAATTATTCAGTACTTATGATGCAAAGAGGTGGAGATATAACAGGGGACAAGGCCAACAAAACTCTGCTTATGGAGCTTATAGTCTAGTAGGAGGAGGGAATAGTCACAAAATAAATATGAAATTACAAATTGTGATGAATGATAAAAAGCGCTATGGCAATACAATCAGTGGATCTATTTTAGATTGGAATATCAGGAAAGGCCTCTAAAAAAAAATGACATGTGAACTGAAACCAGATTTCAGAGGAAAATAGTAATAGTGGTTATCCCCAGGGAGAAGTGGCTAGACGGCAGGAGAGAGAGACTTACTGTTGACTTTATACTCTTGTATCATTTAAAACTTGTTCCATGTACATGCATTATCTACTCAAATAAATAAATAAAATAAATTGAGACCTGAAAGGCAGATAGGAGTTTATTAGGTAAAAAGATGGAGAATGAATGTTCTAGGCAGAGGGAATAGCATGTGCAAGGGCCCCAGAGGGGGACACAGATTGGCACATTCAAGGAACAAAAAGACTGTCCATGTGGCTGAAGTAAAGCAAGAGGGGCTGAGTGCACCAGAGATTAGGGCAGTGGATTGGAACCCACCACTTTGAGCCATGTTAAGGGTTTGGATTTCATGCTGAACAACGGAGAAATTATATGTCTAATGTGTTTTTAAAAGATCACTTTGGTTGTTGTGGGTGGAAAGTGGTGGGAGGGAGAATGTGGATGGAAGTTCAAGCAAAGATGCAAGTAGTATCCTTGGCTGAGTTGTTGTTGTTAGTCTTCCTGTATCCACACCCCCCTCTCTATTCCATCCTCTAAAGCTGACAAATTAATCCTTCTAAAACACAAACCTAATCATGTTATTCTCTTTCATTAATTCAACCATTTATTCACTGCACACACACAATTTTTAAAAAGGACTTACTCTGTGCCAGGCACTGTATCAGGCACTACAGTAACACCAATAAATGAGACAAGGAAGGTCCTTGCTATATTTCAAAATGTTTGATGATTTTCCACTGCCTGAAGTTCATACTCCTTAGGCAAGCATTTAAGAGTCTCAATTTTATAATCTAGTTCCAACCACTTCACGTCCTCACTCTCCATCCTCCAGACTTTTAAAACCTTGCTTCTCAGCCACAGAGCTACACTTGCCATTCTGTATAAACCATGCAGTTCTCATGCCTCTGTGCGGCGCTGGGCTGTCCCCCATGCTGGGACTGCACCTCTCTGACTGGTGATATCCTTCACAGCCTCCACGGCCAGCTTAAATGTCGTCTCTGTGCTGCCCTAAACATACAAACATCATCAAGAGTTTACAGTTGCAGCTCTCCCATGCCTCCATTATATAGTAAAATATTTTGTGTAAATTAAAAAACAGCAACAACCCAGGCACTCGTCACCATCTTTAAGTACACAGAAACTCAATCACCCACCAGTGGTTTCAAGTAGCAGAACCAAAAGTGATCTTTGAGATGATGACACATCTCAGGTGAAAATGCCACAAATGCTTGCCTCAGCCTCTAATCTACTGGAATTCCTTGGCAAGGAGGCATTTTCAAATTTAGTTTGGGGCAATTCCTATAATTAGAGCAGCTGGTTAATTAAGAAGCTCGTTCAAACTACTGTTAAATTAACCCTTTTCCCTCTTAAATGAAAGGTTTTTGGTCAAATTACCAGTGGTTAAACTGCTTAATTAGCCAGTTGTTTTAATTATAAAATTTACAAGTTTGAAAGCCTCTGATTTCCATTAAGTTCAACTGAATTTCTTCCCCTGCTTGTGTCATTAAGCTGGTTTTCTGCTGTCATATTAACATTGCAGCCTCCTGAGAGAAAAGGCAACTCTTTTCGTTGAAGAAGATACAAAACCCCATGATTTCAAAAGGAGGCTTTGAAAATCTTTCAATTAGTACAATTATAGAATGTAATCATGTATTGACTTCTCCCACAACACATCCCTTCCCTTTATATATGCCAGAGCCAACTGTCCTTCAATGTCCTTGTTTACTAAACTGGGAACTAAATCCATCAATCCAGGATGGGGATAAACAACTTCATTTTAATTATTTCTCCTTCAAAATTGGAACAAGCGTTTTGGCAGGGCTATGCAGGAGGGAACGAGGAAAAAGCTGGGGTAACCCTAGCCAAGAGTCTAATTACGGGATATCTTCTCCATCCAATACACATTGCTGAAGGGCAGATACACCCCAGCACGTGGCAAATGGTATGTGCTCAGTAAGTGTTGGGGTGTTTTTGTTTGCTTGTTTTGTTGTGAAATTCTAGAGATATTTTACCAAGACAATCTGCAATGATTTGGCCCTGGCAGCTACCCACTTTTTTCAAAATCTCTTTTCAAACTTCTTTCAGTTTTTCTAATTACACCGAACTATTTGGACTTGAATGTACCATGTTTTTTTTTTTAAATAAATTTATTTCATTTATTTATTTATTTATTTATTTATGGCTGTGTTGGGTTTGCGTTGCTGCGTGTGGGCTTCCTCTAGTTGCAGTGAGCGGGGGGCTACTCTTCTTTTTGTGATGCGCGGGCTTCACTGCGGTGGCTTCTCCTGTTGCGGAGCACGAGCTCTAGGCATGCGGGCTTCAACAGTTGTAGCATGCGGGCTCAGTAGTTGTGGCTCGCGGGCTCTAGAGCGCAGGCTCAGTAGTTGTGGTGCACAGGCTTAGGTACTCTGCAGCATGTGGGATCTTCCCGGACCAGGGCTCGAACCTGTGTCCCCTGAATTGGCAGGCGGATTCTTAGCCACTGCACCACCAGGGAAGTCCCGAATGTACCATGTTTTGATGACTCCACCTTTTTGCTCATGCTATAATAAGAAGAGTCTGAGTTCCCTTCATTTAACCTCTTTAGACCTCTTTATATATTTACTTCTACCTCTCCATGTACGTTTAAATCAGTAAGAAAAAGATGGTCACTACAATGAGACCCATCCCTTAGAGAGAGCAGCTGGGATGGTACCCAGGGCCCACAGAGAGTATGATGTGTAAAGGTAGGAACAGGACACTGCTTCCTACTCTTCTTTTCCGAACACCATTATAATTCAATTTTGAAATTTCTGACTTTAAAGAAGTCTCAAAGACCCACGAAAAATGCCAACAAAGCTGTGTCCTTTCAAAGAGAATTACCTTGGCATGCTGATATTGGTGAGTTACCCTGGGCCTTGGAGCCTTCTAGGCACTGCGATTCCACAATTGAAACGGGCAAAGGAAAAGATAAATGGCCAGTAAATGTATGAAAATATGTTCAACCAACTAGTAATCAAAGACATGCAAATTACAAATACAAGGGATGGCATTTTTAAACTTATTAATATTAGCAAATATTAAAAAAATAACAATGTTGATGAGTGTATAAAAAGGGATTCTCAAATACCAAAAAAACTATAAAATGGTACAATCTTTCTGAAGAGCAATTTGGCAATACACATCAATAGCTTTAAAAATGTGCATTTTGGGACTTCCCTGGTGGCAAAGTGGTTAAGAATCTGCCTGCCAATGCAGGGGACACGGGCTCGATCCCTGGTCCGGGAAGATCCCACATGCTGCGGAGCAACTAAGCCCGCACGCTGCAACTACTGAGCCCACATGCCACAACTAATGAGCCTGTGTGCTGCAACTACTGAAGCTTGCATGCCTAGAGCCCGTGCTAGGCAACAAGAGAAGCCACCACAATCAGAAGCTCACGCACCGCAACGAAGAGTAGCCCCCGCTCGCCACAACTAGAGAAAGCCTGCATGCAGCAACAAAGACCCGGTGCAGCCAAAAAAAACATTAAAATGTGCATTTCCTTTGACCCAACAATTAGACTTTTAGAAATATATCCTATGTAAATAATCACACAAGGGCACAAATACTAATGTACAAGGATGTTTATCGTAGTGTTGTTTACATTGCAAAATTTTGGAGACAACTTAAATTTCTCCAAATAGGAAGCTGTTTGAGTAAATTGTTATTGTCCTTACCTCTCTTTTCAAAAGGATCTTTTATTCAATTGGATTTTTTTCAACAGCATTTAACATGCCCCATTTAATCCAGTTTCAAAAGCAAAATAAAACAAAAAACTACCTCAGAATCAGATACTAAAATATACCTCAAAACTACAGTAACCAATAGTATTAAAACAGCTTGGTACTGGTATCAAATATACAGACATATCTATAAAACAATACTAAGTTACAATACAGTAGTTCTAGATCCATATGGAAACTTAGTATATGATAAAGTGACATTCTCAAATCTATGGGGCAAAGATGGATGTTTCAATAAATGTTAAAACAACTGGCTATGGGACTTCCCTGGCGGTGCAGTGGTTAAGAATCCACCTGCTAATCCAGGGGACACGGGTTTGAGCCCTGGTCCGGGAAGATCCCACATGCCGCAGAGCACCTAAGCCCATGCACCACAACTACTGAGCCTGTGCTCTAGAGCCCACGAGCCACAACTACTGAGCCCACATGCCACAACCACTGAATCCCGTGTGCCTAGAGCCCGTGCTCCGCAACAAAGAGAAGCCATGGCAATGAGAAGCCCACGCACCGCAACAAAGAATAGCCCCCTCACGCTGCAACTAGAGAAAGCCCACGCATAGCAACAAAGACCCAACACAGCGAAAAATAAATAAATAAATAAAATTTTAAAAAATTTCATTAAAAAAAAGGAACTATATAAAAAGTTCTTACAAATCAAAAATGAAAAAGCAAACAATTCAAAAGAAAAATGGGCAAAAATTATATGCAGGCAGTTCACAAGAAAAGAAATACAAATGGCCAAAGAAATATGAAAAGATGACAAACTTTCTCAAGAAATGCAAATTAAAATGAGACATAATTTTCACCAGCGAAAAAATAAGATGTTCTGTAAAACCCAGTTTTGGCCAGAAAATAGAAATGTCAATTAATACAACTTCTCTGAAGGGCAATCTGACAATACTTACCAAAATTTTCAACTGACAACCCATTGACTCAGCAATTTCAATTCCAAGAATTTATCTTACAAATGTACAGAACAAGTTTATAAAGATGTATAGAAACAGCTGTTGCAGCATTTTTTGAAATAACAAAAACTAAAAACATCCTAAATGTCCAGCATTATAACATATATGTTCATATACGCATAAAACTTTCCTGAAAAATATACAAGAAACTGCTATCAATGCATACCACTGAGGAGTGAGACTAGGTGGGAAAAAGAAAAAAATTCAATCTTTTATCATACACCCTTTTGTCAATTTATATTTATTTTTACCATTTGCATGCTTTTATAATTTTTAACAGTTGATAATTTTAATATATTTTTAAAACCTTCCTCGGAATACATACCAGTTCAAAATGAACTTTTTCTCTGGTTATGGGATAAGGGATGATACCAAGAGTAGGGAATAAATGGGTCTTGAACATAATCCTTATTTTTTAATATACAAGAAAAAAATTGAAAGTCTAACAAAATGTTAATAATTGCCAAATCTGGGTTTATTTGACATATCACCCTTTTCACTTTTTTATAACTTTTTATATCTTTCAAAATTAAAAGTATAATTAAGAGAAAAATAACCATCAAAAAAATCTTTCCTTAACCCCACATGCCTCTCCAGCTCCTGCCAATCCTCTCTCCTCCCATTCAAAGACAAACTTCTTAAACGTACTGTCTGTAATAGCTTTCTCTAACTCCTGAACTCCCATTCACCTGTCAATGCAGTTGATTTCCACAACAGACCTCACCACACCCACACAGATACTACTCTCCCTAAGGTCACCTCTATGTTGTCGAAACCAAGGAACATCGTTAGTTCATGTCTTTTGCGATCCCCTCTCAGAAGCACACAGCTGAAACTGTAACGTGGTTAACCACTCTTTCCTTCCTGAAACACTCTCCTTTTGGCTGCCATGAAACTATACTAACCTGGTGTTCTCCTACCACGTTGGCCTCCCTTTTCAAGCTCATTAGCCATATCTTGCACCCTCTACCCAATTTTTTAATGTTGGAGTTCCTCAGGGCCTGATCCTTGGGCCTCTTCTCTACTTGTTCTCCTCAGGTAGTCTCATTCATTCCCAAGACTTCAATTAAAATCAACAATATGATGACTTCCAAATTCACAGTTTCAACCCAGACCTATATTTTGAGCTCAAGATCAGTGTCTCCAATGGACTACTTAGTATATCTTCCTCACAAGCACTCCAACTCAACATGTTCAAAACCAGACTCAGGTTCTTACCCTACAAGTTGTTCCATTTAAGGCAGTATATTCAAAATAATTATGTAGATATTTATTTATTTATTATAGTAGAAACATGTTCACCATAGATTAAGCAGGAAAAAAAGATTATGAAGCATTATATATAATTTGTTCCCATTACTGCAAGACAAAAATACACACACACACACGCATGCACACACAGAGAAAGAAATGCCTAGAAAAAGGCCTGGTAGGATATACACCAGAACGTTAAGCAATAATCTCTGGATGGTAGGATTACAAGTGATTTTTATTTTCTTCATCTCCTTCAGCTTCTTCGTGTGTGTATTGTGTGTGTGTGTGTGTGTGTGTGTGTGTTTATTTTCCATATTCTCTAAAATGGCTGCTTTTCACTTTTATGATCAGATTTTCTTAGTTTTTTTTTTTTTCCTCTCCTGATAGGATGCAATATGAAGTTCAGAGCATCAGTTATTAAGTTTTCTTGCTAAAATTGTTTAACTTGAATCTAGAAAAGCTTTTAGACATAACTTCTAGTTTGCAGGAAAGGAACAGAAGAACATGTTATAAAAATACCGCACAGAAATAATCAAATTAAAAAGGGAGGAAATTTTATAAGTCAAATGGTCTAGCCTAATCAAAAAGCAACTGTTGTAGAAATAAAATAGTGAAAGATCTGTTCTGCATTAAAGGTGACATCATAGCAAAATGCAAAGCATGAACCATCATTGGCTCTTGGTTATAAACAACCCCATAAAAGACTTTTGGGGGACAACTGAGGAAATGGATAGAGTATTAGATGACACTGGGGCATTATTATTAATTTTCTTCAGGGAGATAATGCTTTTGTGGTTCTTTAATAGAATGTAGAGAATATCCTTGTTTCTAGAAATGCATGCTTAAGTATTCAGGGGTGAAGTATCATAATACCTGATCAAGAAAGCTAACATGGGTGCGCGCACCGGCGGGCCGCCGTGCCCGGGCCCTAACTCGCTCCCCATCCTCCCTGCTCCCCAGGCCAGTCGGCCGCAGCCATGGCACCCAGCCGTAATGATATGATCCTGAAGCCCCACTTCCACAAGAACTGGCAGCGGCGCGTGGCCACGTGGTTCAACCAGCTGGCGCGCAAGATCCGCAGGAAGCCCTCAGCCCCCAAGAAGGGAGACAGCTCTGCTGCAAAGCTCAAATTGGCCATCCAGCTGACCGGACCAGTCATGCCCATACGGAACATCTACAAGAAGGAGAAGGCCAGAGTCATCACAGAGGAGGAGAAGAACTTCAAGGCCTTCGCCAGTCTCCGCATGGCCTACGCCAATGCCCGGCTCTTTGGCATCTGGGCAAAAAGGGCCAAGGAAGCTGCAGAACAGGATGTTGAAAGGAAAAAGTAAAGTGCTGTTGGCAACTTGTTATTAAAAAAAAAAAAAAAAAAAGAAAGCTAATATGACAAAATGTTAACAACAGTTGAATCTAAGTAATGGGTATAAAAGTGTTCATTATATTATTCTTTTGGGAAAAAATTATTTCTTATAACACTGTAAGGTTCCAAATGGCAAGGGCTATATCATCTTAATTTTGTACCCCCAGCACCTAAAACACAGCCTGGTCCAATAAATGTTTGTTGAGAGAATGAATAAATAAAAAGAAGCACATATTTTGAGAAGCTGGGCTTTAGGCCTGGTAGAAGTGGTGATTCTCTGCACATTGCCACCATCTTCTGAAATAATTAATGGATGTAAAGCTTCTTATGCACCGCATGGCACATACTAGGCACTCAGTAAATGTTAGTTCCCTTCCTTGCTCCCATTCCTTTATTTCTGATACTTTCTTTTTTTTTTGGCCACACCACGTGGCTTGCAGGATCTTAGTTCCCCGACCAGGGATCGAACCCATGCCCCCTACAGTGGAAATGCAGAGTCCTAACCACTGGACCACCAGGGAATTCCCTGTTTCTGATACTCTTCACTCAAAAAACAGATGTCATTACTATCCAATGGCTGCTTTGAAATTTGTCACATAATAGACAAAGCAAAAATGGCAAATAATAGGGTTGAAACAGATTGAAATTCATTGAGTTAACCAGATTGAATGAACATTCATTTTGGATAAAATACTGGAAGAAAAGCCTTAGCCTGGTAGATAATGGACATGAAAGGTCTGAAATAGTAGCAAGAATAATAATAATACTAACTTTTTTTGAGCACTTTATATGTTTTATCTCACTGAATCTTCAAATAATTCACTGTAGTTTGTACTATAATTCTCCTCATTTTTTAAAGTGAGGAAACCAAGCTATGGAGAGGTACTTAAAAGTCACAGAATAGTATGTGGTAGAGTTGGAATCCAAACTTACTACAGAACTCTTGCTCTTAACCCACTACTTTATGTTCTTGCCCTTTGTCCTGTTCCATGTGAGGGGTAGGATTTGGTCCCAGGCACTCTTCTCAAAGATATGTTAAGCATCTTTTTAGACAAAATTATTATAGTGTTAGAGGGTCACTTAAAGCAGGAAGACTACATCAGGAAATAACTGTTTACCTGCAGAACAGAGAGGATTCTCTCCTGATGTTCTGAACCTAAAAAGAGGAAGAAAGTATGTTGAATACAATTAGATACCCACATCTATTTGCAAAGCTACCAAAACTTGTATGCTCCTCATTAGTATATATCAATGCTACATATTTCCTTATTTCCTCCTTCTCTTCTTTCCATAAACATTATTAAGTACTTACTGTGGGTCAATCTGTTAGGTCCTGAGGACGCAAAAGTAAGTAAAATGTCTCTATCTATGGTCTAGTTGGGAGAGAGATATGTAAACAGATGCGAGCCACAATACAGTGCTGATCCAGAACAAAAACATGTACAAGATTTGGTGGAATACAAAGGAAAGCGTGCTCATTTCACCAGAGGGGTGAAACTATTTGAAATGAGGTTTTAAAAATTAAGAACTATTCTCGATTATTTAGCCCCACAGGAAAAGCATTCTAGGCAGAGGTATGAAAGTAGTATATCTGGGGAACAGCAAGCAGGTGGATGTGAGTGGCACTTAAGCAGCAGGGAAGGGGGCAGAGTAAAAGAGGTAATCAGGAGTCAGGTTATGAAAACCTCAAACACTGTGCTAAGGAGTTTTGTCTTTACTCTGTGTAGGCAGTGGGAAGCTCCTGGCAGTTTAATCACAAAAGTTATATGATCAAGTTTAAGTTTTAGAAGGTTAACCCTGGCAATAGGTGAGCAATGAATAGGAAGATGTGAAACTGAGGGAAGAGAACCAGTGAAGTGGTTCTTGCAATAGCCTTGCATTATTAGAACATATTTCAAAAGCAAGGCTGACAGGATTTATTTAAGAATTAGATGTAGAGTGAGAGAAACAACAGTGTCAAGGATGATTCCAAGGATTTTGTCCTGAGCGACTAGATGAATGGAGCTGTCATTTAGTGAGAATGGGGAAGGAGTAAGTTGGCAGGGGAGTTAATGCTTGAGATGCTTAGTAAACATGTAAGTGGAGATGATGAAAGAAGAATGCTGTGTGAACTACCTAGTGGAATGCAAATATTAGCTATATTTTTACTGTTATTAATATCCTTACCTCAAGAGGGAAAAGGCTTGCTTAAAAATGGTATCATTCCTCAGACACAGCGCCTACAGCAAAACAGCCACGTTAGAACAATTGTAAGAATTCACAGATATCCAAGTACCTCTTCACAAAGAGGCTAGAAACCCATAGTACACAAACCAAAACGGAACCAAAGTCTCTTGTCTAGCAAAGAAACTGCCCTACAGTTAATACCAAACATGCAGGCAAACCAAGGCCATCTTCTTTCCTATTCTACCCACTACAGAAAATGCTCGAAAAACAGCAGCCCCGCACATCTTCGGTTGCTTTTTTTTCACCCTATTTCCCCTTTCTAATTTGATTTATATTTTCTTTTTTAAAAATACTTATTTATCTTATTTATTTATTCATTTTCTTGGCTGCGTCGAGTCTTAGTTACAGCATGTGGGATCTTTCGTTGCAGCATGCGGACTTCTCTCTAGTTGTGGTGCGGGAGCTTCTCTCTCGTTGTGGCATGCAGGTTTTCTCTCTCTAGTTGTGGCACACAGGCTCCAGGGTGCATGGGCTCTGTAGTTTGTGGCACATGAGCTCAGTAGTTGTGGCGCGTGGGCTTAGTTGCCCCACAGCATGTGGGATCTTAGTTCCCCGACCAGGGATTGAACCTGCGTCCCCTACATTGGAAGGTGGATTCTTTACCACTGGACAACCAGGGGAGTCCCTGATTTATATTTTCTAATATCAATCAACAACTATTATGTACGTGTCAAGCACAGTCGCCATGCAAGGGACTTTCTGAACTCTTCCCTAATTCTCAAAACACTGCAAGGCAATTTTACAGGTGAGGCAACTGAGGCCCATAAAAATTATATTCCAAGAAATTATAGCTAATAAGTGGCTAAGAGGACTGTTTTACTCCAAAGACTATGCCTCTATTACACCACACTCTCTTAATAATAATAATAATAATAATAATAATAATAATAATAATGATAATATACCAACATGAACAAAACAATAATAATGAGAGGAGGCAGTTGCAGGGGCAGCTTCCCCCACTCCCCACAATCTTACCCCCAACAACCCAGTTATTTTAATCTCACTCTGCCCTGCTGGCACCCACTCAAAAGATCACTGCTATAGGTTTACTAAGGGAGTGCTTAACATAGAGGAGTTCTTTTTATAAAGTAATTAGATAATAAATAATAAATGCCCTTAAGGTCCCATAACACAAACAGAAAATCCTGTCCACTATGAGGAACAATTTCAGTTCCTTCAACATTTACGTGTTAAAAGCCTATTATGTGTAAAAGCCTGCAGACACAAAGGAAAGTCTGAGAAACTGTCATAGACAAGAGGAGCCTAAGCAGACATGATGACTAAATGTAATATAATATACTGGATGGGATCCTACCTAGAACAGAAAAAGGACACTGGATTTTAAAAAATGAAAGAAATATGAATAAAGTATGGACTTAATAATAATATATCAATATCAGTTCATTAATTATGAAAAACGTACCATACTAATGTAAGATAATAATAGGGAAAACTGGATATGAAGTATATGGGAATTCTTTGTACTATCTTTGCAACTTTTCTGTAATTCTAAAACTGTTCTAAATTTTATTTTTTAAAAGCCTATTATGGGGACTTCCCTGGTGGTCCAGTGGGTAGGACTCTGCACTCCCAATGCAGGGGGCCTGGGTTCGATCCCTGGCTGGGGAACTAGATCCTGCACGCATGCCGCATCTAAGAGTTTGCATGCCGCAACTAAGAGTCCACATACCACAACTAGGAAGGCTGCATGCCACAACTAAGAAGCCTGCATGCCACAACTAAGAGCCCGCATGCTGCAACTAAGACCCGGCGCAGCCAAAATAAGTAAATAAATAAATAAATTTTTTTTTTTAAATTAAGAAAAAAAAGCCTGGACTTCCCTGGTGGCGCAGTGGTTAAGAATCCGCCTGCCAATGCAGGGGACACGGGTTCGATCCCAGGTCCAGGAAGATCCCACATGCCGCAGAGCAACTAAGCCCGTGCACCACAACTACCGAGCCTGCACTCTACAGTCTGCGAGCTACAACCACTAAGACCGCACACCACAACTACTGAAGCCCGTGTGCTCTAGAGCCCATGCGCTGCAACTACTGAGCCCACGTGTTAGAGCCTGTGCTCCACAACAAGAGAAGTCACCACAATGAGAAGCCCGCACACCGCAACGAAGAGTAGCCCCCGCTCGCCACAACTAGAGAAAGCCCATGCACAGCAACGAAGACCCAACGAGGCCAAAAATAAATAAAGTTTTAAAAAATAAAAATAAAAATTTTAAAAAGCCTATTATGTGTCAACTACTGTGCTGAATATGAAACGGACTGTAAAAACAAAATATAACAGCATGAATGAACTTGGAAACATTATGCTAAATAAAAGAAGCCAGTCACAAAGGGCCAATATTGTATGACTCCATTTATATGAAATAGCCAGAACAGGAAAATCTATAGAGAAAGAAAGACTAGTGGTTGCCTAGGGCTGGGGGGGTCTGGGGAGCTGGGGATGACAACTAAGGGATATGGGTTTTTTTTCTGGGGTGATGAAAATGTTCTAAAATTGATTGTAGTGATGGTTGCACAGCTCTATAGATATTAAAAGCCATTGAATTGTATACTTTAAATGGACAAATTGTATGGTATATGACTTATATCTCAATAAAGCTGTTTAAAAAATGTAAGCACAACCCATCTTATAGGAATTTGAATGGCTGAAGATATGAATACACATTTGTACTAAACAGCTAAGCAATATCACAGTATTATATGATTAAGTCAAAATAGGTGGCACAAACAACAAGCACCTCTGGCAGGGAATCCAGGTGTTGATGGCCAGGAGAAGTTCTTAGCTTTTGGGGTATTACAGATCAGATATTGCTGATAATCTGCCCAAAGTCATGAACCTTCTCCCCAGACAAATACATATAGACACGAATATACAAAAGTTTGCATACTTAGCACAGGGAACTATATTCAATATCTTATAATAACCTATAATGGAAAAGAATGTGAAAAAGAATCTATATATATAATATGGGTATATATACATATATATATAACTGAATCACTTTGCTGTACACCTGAAACACTGTAAATCAACTCTACTTCAATTTTTTTAAATGTAGCAGGTAGGGGACTTCCCTGGTGGTCCAGTGGTTAAGACTCCATGCTCCCAATGCAAGGGGCACAGGTTCGATCCCTGGTCGGGGAACTAAGATCCCGCATGTCGCATGGCATGGCCAAAAAAAAAAAAAAAAAAAAATTAAAATGTAGTATGTAGAACCAAATAAATTAAGTAAGTAAGGGGGAAAAAAGTTTGCATATTACTTCAAGAGATTCACTGAAACTCTTAACATCACCCATAGGCCACTATGCTAAACCAAGAGATCCTCAAGGGCAAGAGTCATATCTTCCTGTTGTTTTAGTAAATAAATAAATGATTAGGAAGAAGTGAATGAGTGATAATCATTGCTACCATTTATTACCACCCACATCTATTTTGTTGAGCACCTACCATGTGTCTAAATCATAATTCCATTACAGGACAAGTATTATTATCCCATTTTACAGTTGGGGAAACTGAGATTAAGTAATTTACCCAAAGTCAAACAGCTACTATCAGAACTAGCATAGGATCTTAGGTTTCTCTGACTCCAAAGCCTATAATTTTCCCACTATTCTACACCCTCTCTCCCATAAATGAATGTGTTAGTGTTTAGGAATTCAGGGGGGAAAATGATCACATTTAGGAAAAGTCTCCCAGAGAATGTGAGGTCATGAAGATTGGGAAGGATATGAATAACAGAAGGAAGGACAAAGTATGCAGACAATCCTAAAAATGACAATTAAATCAGATACTAAAAGACTTTGTAAACATGTGTACAATATGCTTAACCTTATATTGGCCAGCATAAAAGACAGAGCAGGCAACTGGAAGCCCCAGGACACAGGAGCTCTGGCTGGCTCCCCCCACACTGGTCACCATACTAGTGATTGGCTAGTAATTTTCCCCTCTCTGGAGTTAGAACAGATGACTCTAACGTCCCTCCAGGTACAAGATCTATCAACCATGACAAACAGAATAGAAATCAGAGTGAACAGAATGTATTCTTAAATGGGTCACTTCATACAGAAGAGGTATTGGATGGGAAGAAAGATCTAGATGAGACTGATTTTTCCTCACTTTAGTTGTTCAGATTTCTGAGTCTCCACAATAGCTATGGATTTAATTATCTAAAAGCCAAACCTTTTTAAGGGTTGACAACTGTCTGGAAGACATTCAAACTGTAGTGTGAACTCTCCCTTTCAGCTCTGGGAAATGTGCTTCCTCTCCCCTGCAATGCTCGGCATTATTTATCAGGACAAAAGTAATCTATTTTGGGATTGTATCCACAAATACTCTCTCCCTGCAGTCAGCAAATGAAGAGTAGCTCCAGCTCCGGACCAAATGGAAGAGAAGGCCAGTGACTCTACTGAATGAATGAATGAGGACAGAGCTGTTGCAGTGGGTTACAAAAATACTTGTCCCATGAGCTTGGGAGTCAGGAACCAGAAAAGGACTACACAGCTACTTAAGAACTGAAGTCACGGGGCAAAATCTATGGTGTGTGAGTAGCTTCAGACACCAGAGCCCTGGGGTGGATGGTGACAGAAGTGGGTAAGGGGCCCATGAGGCAAGCAACTGTCTTATGAATATTAACAGAATATATTTGTATATTAACAAATATTATTTAAAATAGCATTGTTACTATCACTTATTGAGTACATCCTTTGTGCTAAGCACTTTGCTCAATCTTTACACCAATCCTCTAATAGAGGCATTGAAATAATTGTCTCTATTTATAGAGGAAAAAACAGAGGCTTAAGTAAATTGCCTAAAGTTATAGGTTTGGTAAGAGGTATCAAGAATTCAAACCAAATCTGACTCTAAAACCCATGTTTTCCATTCTGCCATACTACCTCTCAAAAGAACAATACCAATTTAATAGCAGCGAAATTCATATAATAATAATAATAGCCTAAATAATCTTACCATTTGAGCACCTGCTTTATGCCAAGCATCATTTGCATTAACCCTCACAACCATTCTGTGAAGTAGATATTTCTACCCCCATTTTACTGTGAGGAAACCAAAGCTCAGAAATGTTAATTAATATGTCTGATGCACACAGCTAATAAGTGGTGTTTGAGCTGACCTTTTCCTAAGTTCTTTCGAAATTGATTATGTTTGTAATTTTTCCTTTGGCCATTCTCTTCTGAATGTGTTTAATATGGTGACTATCAAAGCCTGTCTTTGCACTGAGTCTTTACAGCAGTTAGGAACACAGGTTATAGATTCACACAGACCTGGGTTTGAATATCAGCTCCTCCATGTTACTAGCTGTATGATCTTTGGCAAGTCACTTAAGAAATATTTGGCCTCACATACTATATCATTTCATTTATATGAAATGACCAGAACAGACAAATCCATAGAGACATAAAGTAGATTAGTGGTTACCAGTGGGTGGGTAGAGGGGGGAATTGAGGAGTAAATGCTTATGGGTACAACGTTTCTTTTTAGAGTGATGAAAATGTTCTGGAATTAGTGGTGATGGCTGAACAACTTTATGAATATACTAAAAACCACTAAATTATCCACTTTAAAAGGGTAAATATCATGGTACGTGAATTATATCTCGATTTTAAAAAGACAGAAAGAGAGAGAGAGAGATTGAGAGGAAGGGAGGAAGAAAGGAGTATCTGGCCTCACACCATACTGCTGGATGGCACTTCTAGGCCACAGCTAAGCTCTGTTAAGCCCAATTCCCTACCTTCCTCCAGGGCTAAAATGTTTCAAAACAACTGTGGTCACTGAAATGTAAGCCCAATCCCCTACCATCTCCCCAACTCTCATCCCCATACTTCTCCGCACACTCTCCCTTGATACAAACTCCCTTGCTTCTCTCCCTTCCAATTTCCTCTGGGCCCTCTGGAGCCCCAAACGTGTTCTCATTTCAGGGCCTTTGCACATGCTCCCCAGTCTAAATTCTATCATTCTTTAAGTCTTAGTCGTGTAACATCACCAAGAAAACTTTCTTGACTGCTCAGACTTACTTGAATTCTGCTGTTATACACACCATATAGCACACAGAATCTTTTTTTTTTGAGGCATTTATCACAGTTAAGTAATTATACTTTTTTTTATTGAAGTATAGTTGATTTACAATATTGTGTTAGTTTCAGGTATACAGCAAAAGGTAGTTATATGTTTAATTAGTCTGTTTTGCTGGAAATATAAGCTCCATGAAGACAGGAACTACTACATCCCAGCATCTAGCATACTCTCTGGCACATAGCAAGTGCTCAATAAATATTTGCTGATCAAATTAGTAAATCTCTCCAAACCTCGCTTCTTTATCTCTAAAGAGGTTATAAAACAACTCATATAATAAGAACCTGCTGTATAAAAAAATAAGTTAAATTAAAAAAACCCAAAAACAAAAAACAACTCATAGAGTTGTTGATACTATTAAATTAGATATTATATGAAAAGGACTTAGCAAGTGCAAGGCATATTGTTAACGGTCAAATTGGGAGCAGTGACAATAACAGTGGTGATTGTTCAGTTCCTCATTTATTAAACAATATGTACTTTAGTATGTGACAAGTGCTGAAGATAAAACCATGAACAAAATAGAGAAATGTTCCTGTCCTCCAGAACTTACAGTCTAGTAGTGACCAGGAAATAGCCAACTTCTTGACCATTTTGCTGGGCTTTTGGACTCCCTGCCCTGCTAGGCCCTCTGAAATTTCTGTCCTCCTGTTTCACATCTTCTTATGTCCTCCTAATTCATGTCTGTTGATCTGTCATTTTTTTCAATCCTCACTTCTATTTGTTCATATGAACTCTGCTCCATGTTAGTCTTCAGTGTTTTCATTTGAAAACATCTTACTATGAGATCAGTCCCCAAGGTTGCTCCTTCTGGGCTGGTAAGGCTAGCATATCTTTTGTGATCACCACCACTCCCCTAATCATATCCTTGTGGCTCAAGGGTATGGTAATCCCCGAAAAGAATGGTAATCTGAGGGTGAGTGACATCCAGACCTGAGCTTGACACTCCAGGACCATCCATTTTCTCTGCAAAGTAACTCAGCAGGTGAGTCACTACCAATTCCCTGTGCGTGTTGACTTCCACAGGCACCACCCTTCCATCTTGATCAAACAATATGTTTTCTGAAGTCTGATGACTATCAGCATTAGTGTCTTAATTGTATCAACCCTGTTTTACTACTTCTGTTGACCTAAAGAGGTATGTGATCCCACCCAGTTTTATTCCAGTAAAGCTGAGCTTCTCACTCATCTAAAATTTGAGATGATTTCTTAGGGTCCCAAGCACTGAGCTAAGAGTTTGAAGTTCTAGTCCCAGCTCTACTGTGTACTTACCACATAATGTCAACATTTTTTCATTCACTTATTCATTCAATATTTATCAGGTCAAGTACACTGTAGGCTGCGTATATACAGACATGAAGAAAATACAGTTGCCTACCCTCAATCTTTCTTTTTTTCTTTAATTTTTTATTTTATTTTATTTTTATTTATTTATTTTTGGTTGCATTGGGTCTTCGTTGCTGCGTGCAGGCTTTCTCTAGTTGCGGCAAGCAGGGGCTACTCTTTGTTGTGGTGCGTGGGTTTCTCATTGTGGTGGCTTCTCTTGTTGCGGAGCATGGGCTCTAGGTGCACAGGCTGCAGTAGTTGTGGCATGTGGGCTCAGTAGTTGTGGCTTGCAGGCTCTAGAGCACAGGCTCAGTAGTTGTGGCGCACGGGCTTAGCTGCTCCGCGGCATGTGGGATCTTCCCAGAGCAGGGCTCGAACCCGTGTCCCCTGGATTGGCAGGCGGATTCTTAACTACTGGGCCATCAGGGAAGTCCCTACCCTCAATCTTTCTAATGAGCAAAGTAGATGTGCAAATTATTATTATTTTTTTTTTAAAGGATTTTCTTATTTATTTATTTATTTATTTATTTTTGGCTGTGTTGGGTCTTCGGTTCGTGCGAGGGCTTTCTCCAGTTGCGGCAAGCGGGGGCCACTCTTCATCGCGGTGCGCGGGCCTTTCTCTATCGCGGCCCCTCCCGTCGCGGGGCACAGGCTCCAGACGCGCAGGCTCAGCAATTGTGGCTCACGGGCCCAGCCGCTCCGCGGCATGTGGGATCTTCCCAGACCAGGGCTCGAACCCGTGTCCCCTGCATTAGCAGGCAGATTCTCAACCACTGCGCCACCAGGGAAGCCCCGCAAATTATTTATTACACTGAAATGAGATCAGTATAATGGGTTGCACAGGTCACAAAGAAGGGAAGGACTGACAACTGGGAAGGTCAAGGAAGGTTTTCATTCCTCATTTCACAGATGAGAGAAACCAAGATTATTATCAAATTAGGGAGATGCAAGATACTCAGAAGAGGAAAGGCAGTGGGGTTTTAGGAGGTGTAGAAAATCTAGGCTCCAGTTCAGCACTACCACAAAAGAGATGTTGACCTATAAGCGAGGCATTCGTTCATTCGGGCATTTGGTAAAGCATCTGAGAACCTACTATGTATCAGACACTGCACCAGTAGCTTCCACCTCCTTATCTGTGTGTCTGCCAGGATTATCTCATATCATGAAGCTCAAATAAAATTATGGAAATGGGGGCTTCCCTGGTGGCGCAGTGGTTGAGAATCTGCCTGCCAATGTAGGGCACACGGGTTCGAGTCCTGGTCTGGGAGGATCCCACATGCCGCGGAGCAACTAGGCCCGTGAGCCACAATTACTGAGCCTGCGCGTCTGGAGCCTGTGCTCTGCAACAAGAGAGGCCGCGATAGTGAGAGGCCCGCGCACCGCGATGAAGAGTGGCCCCCACTTGCCACAACTGGAGAAAGCCCTCGCGCAGAAACGAAGACCCAACACAGCCATAAATAAATAAATAAATAAAAAATTAAAAAAAAAAAATTATGGAAATGAAAGCAGTTTATTAACTATAGAATAATATCAATATTCCTATTTGTATAGTCCTTCACACTTAGAAAATACTCTTACTTACATTATCTTCTATAATTTTTACAACAATTCCATATGATGGGCACCATTATCTGCATTTACAGATAAGAAACTGAAGCACAGCGAGGTCAAATAATCTGCCTAAGGTCACACAGCTAGCAAGAGATAGAACACAGGTCTGATGCAAATCCCATGTGTTTTCCTTATAAATGTAAGGCATTAACTAACACTTCCAGACAGGCTGAGACAAGGATGGTCACAAGACTGCATATGATTAGATGCCAAAAGATAATACCAGCTAAGAGTTCAAAAAATAAACAAGCACTTTGGCTGGAATGGTCTGAAAGGTTTTAAGGAAAAGATGAGACCTGAGCTGGGCCTTAAACCATGGAGCATTTGGATAGGTGGTGAAAAAGGTGAGGGCATTCCAAGTGAGAGAGCTCCACAAGATCAAAGATTAGGAATTCAGCATTTGGTAAATAAAGAAGAGACTACCTGGCCAAAGCAATAGGGCAGAACGGAAGAGTGAAGTCAGTAACAAAGGAGTCTGGAAGGGAACAGTGGCATCAGACCCAGAGGGGCCCTATATGCCTTGTATCTTTAGGTGATAGCCTATGACAGATTTCCACGGGCTCTTCAGGAGTATAGAATGGCCAAAAACAGTATTCCCTGAACAATGATCCCTCCCTTTCAGCATTCCTCCGAATCAAGGCTCTTAGAGCAGGAGCGTGGAGCCACCAATCTGACCATCTTTAACAGCTAAATTTTAAAACTTTGATTTTTTTCTATTATCCTTTCACCAGATCTAGTTAAATTCTCACAATTTGGCTAAAGTGAACAACAGAGAGTTACTTCATTAAGGATGAAGTGAGGTTTGGGACCTTAAGGAAACAAACCTAGAGACATTCAGGGGCTGCCCCAAAGTTAGGACCAGTAGATCCATGAGCAGCAATGATCATGTTGTGTATCATGGAGTACAGTCTCCAAATTAATGCCTCGAATAAAATTTTAACATAAATTGCCAAAAAAAAAAAAAGTCATTATTCTAAGCAGCATGGTACAACTGAAAAAGCACAGCTGAAATCTGTTAAGAGGACAAAGGAAAGTCAAGGAATGCTTCACGTGGTTCACACGGTTTTACTGCAGTCACGTAATTAAGGTTTTGTAAGTAAAAATGTTTTTTTATTATTACCCTTCCCTTGTCGCCAAGTAGCCTCACATCCCAATCTGTTCAGCGAGTCAAAACGGTATTCTTAGAAAAAAATCTGGAAGCTGATGACCTAAAGGTAAAAAAATAAAATGACCTGCTCAAGGTCGTACATATTATTTGGACCTATTCCGCTGTGATTCCCATTGCGGGGCTCCTTTCTTTCCAGGCCAATGCGAGGCGAGGGTAGCGCGAAGGGGGGCGTGGCGCGCGGGTTAACTCCCCGGCAGCAGACGACTAAGCGCAACCCTTTGACAAGGCGCCGCACTTGCTGCTGGGAAGAGCCTTGTTTTCTCCCAAGTCTCTTACCCGGATGTCTGCAGCAGCGTGAGAGCCCCGCGGCCACCTCGCAGCTCAGCTCTTTTCACCACCTCCCCCGCGCCCAGCTTGCGTGGAACCTACGTTACCTTTCCCAGAGCTCCATTCATCCTTTGCTGCTGCGCGGCCTGTAATTGTGCCAGCTGAAGATCGGCCCAAGAAGCCGCGACCGCTGGGCATCCGAAAACACTGACGGAACAGCCTCAATCCGGTCCTGTAACAATATCCGACCGAGACTCACTCAACTCCCGCAGCACCTTGGTTCCGGCAGCTTCTGAGACACAGTGTCTAGAAATCGCCCACTGCAGCTCAAGTGTCACCTTCACTGCGAATTCTCCGGGCAGAATTAATTGCCATCTCTGTGTTGCCCCAATACTTTACGCACAATTCTGCTATTTCATCTGCCATACTATATATTAATTATTTGTTACTTTCTCTTTCCCGTGTTTGATTGCGAGTTCCTCAGGGACTGAAATTCTGCCTGATTTATTCATTCCAGCGTCTAGCACGGGACGTGGAGATCTGACTTCTAACCTCTATTTAAAAGCTGAATGGCCAAAAAAAAAAAAAAAAAGCTGAATGGCCCTAAGTGAGCCTTTCTGACATTCAGTTGCCTCATAATAATTGATAATAACTATTTTTTATTGAGTGACCACTATGTGCAGCGCATTATGCTCAGAGCATCAATTTACTCCTCATAACAAGCCTGTTAGTGAGATATTATCACTGGATTTTACATGTAAGGATATTGCAGGAGGTTAAGAGACTTGTCTAGGGCCAACCGACCAAGGCAGAGCTGAGCTTCAAACTGTCTCATTTATACAAAGTGTTTTCCCTCTGACATACCCCTTCTCACATGAGATAATGTCACAGCACACATTCATTTACTTATTTTACACACATCAACCATTTACTTAGCATGACTTTTTGTGCCAATCCTTTGAACCTTGGGAAGACAGAGATGAATATTTACATGGTCCCTGCCCTTAAGTGGCTCATAGAGGATTGCATCAAACTAAAAGTTTTTCTGTTCAGCAAAGGAAACAATCAGCGAGTGAAGGGACAACCTATGGAATGGGAGAAAATGTTTGCAAATCATACATCTGATAAGGAGTTAATATCTAAAATATATAAGGAACTCAACTTGATAGCAAGAAAACAAATAACCTGATTTAAAATTTGGCAAGGGATCTAAACAGACATTTCTCAGAAGAAGACATACAAATGGTCAATAGGTATATGAAGAGACGCTCAACATCACTAATCATCAGGGAAATGCAAATCATAACCACGAGATATCATCTCACACCTGTTAGAATGGCGATTATCAAAAAGACAGAAGATAACAAGTGTTGGTGAGGATGTGGAGAAAAGGGAATCCTTGCACACTGCTGGTGGGAATGTAAATTTGTACAGCCACTATCAAAAACAGTATAAATCGTATATGAATAATGGAATATTACAACAGCATTTAAAAAGAAGGAAATCCTACCATTTGTGACAACATGGATGAACGTGGAGGACATTATGCTAAATGAAACAAGCCAGGCACAGAAAGACAAATACTCCATGATCTCACCTATGTGGAACGTAAAATAGTCAAACTCATAGAAGCAGAGTACGGAATGGTGGTTACCAGGGGTTGGGGAAGTGGGGTTGAAGGGGAGAGATGAGGAGATGTTAGTCAAAGGTACAAATGTCCAGTTATGCAGGATGAATAAATCTAGAGATCTAGGGCTTCCCTGGTGGCGCAGTGGTTGAGAATCTGCCTGCTAATGCAGGGGACACGGGTTCGAGCCCTGGTCTGGGAAGATCCCACATGCCACGGAGCAACTAGGCCCGTGAGCCACAATTACTGAGCCTGCGCATCTGGAGCCTGTGCTCCGCAACAAGAGAGGCCAGGATAGTGAGAGGCCCGCGCACCGCGATGAAGAGTGGCCCCCGCTTGCCACAACTAGAGAAAGCCCTCGCACAGAAACAAAGACCCAACACAGCCAAAAATAAATAAATAAATAAAAAAGCTTCTTTAAAAAAAAAAAAAAAAATCTAGAGATCTAATGTACTGCATGATTATAGTTAATAACACCATACTGAATACTGGAAATAGGCTAAGAGAGTAGATTTCAGGTGCTCTCATCACAAAAAAAAGCTAACTATGTGAGGAAATGATATATTAACTGGCTTGACTGTAGTAATCATTTCACTAGGTATATGTATATCAAATCATCATATTTTACACTTTAAATATATACAATTTTTAAGTTGCTCATAGAGATTAGTAAGGAGGCCAAGTTGTAAACAATTATAAAGCAATGAGGAGTTACAGAGATATACATATAAACTCTGTATGGAGTGCATGGTTACAAAGTCAACGTCAAGTGAAATAACAAATATGCAGTTATTTTTATTGTTGCTGTTATTATTGCTGCTGCTACTCTTTTTGTTATTATTTTTGTACTTAGCAAGGAAAAGGTGTAAAAACTGGTAAATATGAATAGGTCTTCAGTAACAGGGAGTTTCCTTTGTTGTCAGAAACCCTGCCAAGATACCTTGTCCTATTGCTTTATCAATCCTTCCTATGATGAAATTTCAAGGAGCTACAAAGGGCTATGTAGGTAAATCTACGTCCCCCAAAGGTAGCCCTTAACCCCTGTGGAGAAAAGTTGCTAAGACACCATCTAAAGAGACAAATTCACAGTTAAATGATGCACTGAGCATAATGCATTGCACATAGCAGCCACTCAAATAAAAAATAGTTATTATCAATTATTATGGGGCAATTGAATGTCGGAAAATTCACTTAGGGTCAATCAGCTTTTACATCGAGGTTAGAAGTCGGATCTACACATCTTGTGCCAGATGCTGGAATGAATTAATCAGACAGGATGTCAGTCCTTGAGGAACTCACAAACATGGGAAAGAGAAAGTAACAAATAATTAATACGTAGTATGGCAGATGAAATAGCAGAATTGTGTGTAAAGTATTGGGGGCAACACAGAGATTGCAATTCATTCTTCCTGGGGAAATAGCAGACAAGTCATAGCTCCACCACAGGTTATTGTCTGCATGGGTATCTAAAAGCTGTTGGGATTTTTAGAAGTGAATTTTTTAAAAAAATTAATTTATTTATTTATTTTTGGCTGTGTTGGGTCTTCATTGCTTGCTGTGCGTGGGCTTTCTCTAGTTGCGGCGAGTGGGGACTGCTCTTTGTTGCGGTGTGCGGGCTTCTCATTGCGGTGGCTTCTCGTTGCGGAGCATGGGCTCTAGGCGCACGGGCTTCAGTAGTTGTGGCACGTGGGCTCAGTAGTTGTGGCGCACGGGCTTTGTTGCTCCACGGCATGTGGGATCTTCCCGGACCAGGGATCAAACCAGTGTCCCCTGCATTGGCAGGCGGATTCTTAACCACTGTGCCACCAAGGAAGTCCCAGAAGTGAATTTTTAAATGGAAAAAACAAAACAAAACAAAACGCTTCAAGTTCTTAGTGTGTCAGGTCAGATCTTTTCATGTTATTCTCCCGATAACCCTGTGAAGCTGGGGAATCATTATACTTATTTCATAGATGCGGAACAGAGGCACAAAGAAGTTACCTAGTTAACATAAGGCACACTGTACGTGATGAGCTGGCTAATTTCAGCACCTGCGCTCCTTCTGCTCCATAGGACTGCAAATATAGGTTTCCAAAAGGGCAGGTTGGCTAAGCCAGAGAGTTTTTTCCTTGTCTAGTCCAGGTAAATGCTATCTGGTAAGATACAAATCCACCTTTGTGTTGTTCATACACTCAGAGGAGGGAGGAAGCTGAAGGGAAGAGGTAAAAAGAAGAGGACAATTAGTTCTATGTATCGAAGTACAAGGCTTCCCTTTTAAACTAGAATACTTTAAAAGGTCAGGAATCAAGGACCCAAAAGGGAGGTGAAATCAGCATACATGGATGTAAAGATACCTTAGCAATATCTATTAATGTATTGGAATCTATATTATTGTTGCCAAGCTTTGTTGATTATGTCATGAGTTATAAAGGTATATGAGCTTACTGAACTTTCCAGAAGGACACTTTCATACAGATATGATCAGATATCCTTCCCTATCCATTATTTTGTAGTTCCTCTGACTTATTTTTTCTCCAGACTCTAAAAACTAAAACTCTCTTGGGCATACCAAGACACACCTCAACACAGGCTACTTTCCAGGTACTAAGGCTCCTACCTTCTTGCTTCATCCTTCTATAGACTTGTCTTTGTATCTCCAGTATCTACTCCAGGGCCTGAACCATGGTAATATGCATCTGGTGAACTGATTGAAATCTTCCTCTTCTTCTAGCTCTTTTTTCTCCTACCTCTAACCCATCTCTACAATGGCATTTCTGTCTGCACTTTCACAAGTGGCATAGTAGAGACATAAGGATGGGAGAATATGTATTGAATCCAATCCTGCTTCAGCCATTTACTCACTATGTGGTTTTGAAAAAGAGGGAGTGATGAATGTCTGGGGAAATTCAAGTTTGGCTGAAATGTAGACATAGAGAAAAAATGGTGAGAAAAGAGACTAGAGAGGAAGAACAGAGTCACATCATTAAATTCTAGGCCAAAGGGTTGGGGAAGCTTTGACCAGTCAGCAGCCAGTGAAGAGTGGGATAGTGGAGGAGAGAATGGAGCCAGGGAGTCCAGCCAGAAGACTAAGGGAGGAATTTTTTAAACTGGATTCCCAGTTTATTATAAAAAGATATGATAAAGACTATAGGTGAACATCCAGATGGAAGAGATTCATAGGGCAAAGTATGGGGAAAGGAGGAGGAGCTTCCATACTTTCTCTGAGCACACCACTCTCCCCAAATCTTCAGGTGTTCATCAACCTGGAAGCTCCCTAAGGGAGTAATATAAGAGAGAAGAAGGAAGGCCTAAGTTAAGGCATTGATAGAGATGGAGAGGAATTAATATAAGAGATGTTAAGGAGGTATAATGACCAGGAATGGTGCCTGATTAGATGTGGGCAGTAAGGGACATTCTGAGTTATATCCTGGGATGAGTACTGAGTACCCATCTACAAATAGGTGGCAGATAAGCCAGTTTCCCATTCTCCCAGGCATATGATATGCTGCTTCCCCTCTCTTTATTTCCTAGAAGCCTCTTGGGCCATCAGCCTAGAGTAGGAAATAGATTGAGGCTCAACAAATCTCTTGTGACCTCCCCATTGGGAGAAATAGAAGAAAAGGGAAGGAACATTTGAATGCCACCTGTAAGGGCTGCCTGAAGTAAATTCTTTAGGCCTAAATTCTGGATAGTTTTGCCTTCTTGATGCGGGGATACTGGAGGGGAGGAAGCTAAGACAGTAGGGCTAAGGAATAGGTAACCAAATAGTAAATTATGATCACTTCACTTTTAAAATGATTTGACAAATCTCTCTCTCCCTCTCCTCCATGGCATTCTTAATGCTGCCATCAGAGTGATATTTCCAATCACAAATATGACAAATATGACCATGTCACTTCCCTGCCCAAGGACAGGGAATGTGTTTAATGCTCCCCACACACTACCTGTAGCAGTGCTATCCAACAGAACTTTCTGCAAATATGTAAATGTTCTATTATCTGCTCTGTCCTGTATGGTAGCTACCAACCACCTATGGCAATTGAGTACTTGAAATGTGACTAGTGCAACCTAGAAACTGCATTTGAATTTAATTTTAATTAAAATGTACATAGCAACATATGGCTAGTGGCTCCCTAGAGTAGCCTATAGGATTAAGTCCAAACTCCTGGATACAACATCCCAAGTCCTTCACTCTCAAGAACTTGTCTACCTATCGAGCCTCATTTGCCACCCTTTTCAACACAAATAGTACTCCCCTGTCAACATAAATTCCTGTAATTCTTCAACCATGATATACTCTCTCACACCTCCCTGCCTTTGTACCAGCAATTTTCTCTGCTGAAATGACCTTTCTTTACTCATCCACCTGGAAAACTCCTACTTTTCTTTCAAGACACAAGTCGAATATTACCTTTCCTATTTAACCTCTTGCATGCATTTCACAGGAATGGTATGGTCCCTCCACTATACTTCTCTGGCCTATTTTTCATGTCCTCAACACAGCATATTGTAACTATTTGCTCACTTGTATATCTTTCCCACTAGATTGTGGGCATTTTTTAAAATTAATTAATTTATTTGGCTGTGCTGGGTCTTAGTTGCGGCATGCAGGATCTTCATTGCCGAGTGTGGGATCTTCAGTTGCGGCGTGCGGGTTCTTAGTTGTGGCATGTGGAATCTAGTTCCCTGACCTGGTATCAAACCCGGGCCCCCTGCATTGGGAGCTGGGAGTCTTAGCCACTGGACCACCAGGGAAGTCCCAAATGTGAGCATTTTTAAAAGAGTATTCTTTTTTTTTCCACCTCAAAGATTAACACAGATAATCAAACCACCTACATGAACATTATGCAGTTTTACCAAAGGTAGGATGATAGGTTTGTTTTCTCACTTTGTAGATGACAAAACTAAGGGAAGAAGATAGGTGGCTTGCCTAAGCTTAAACACCTTGTACATGACAAAAACAGGGTAATGACAAAGATTTTATTAGCTGTGGAAGTCCATTCTTATGGTCAACAACAGCAAAAAGCAAACTGGAAGCTCTGAGATCCTTCCATTGCCAATCCTAAATCTCAAACCAACACTTGGTGAATTGGCATTTACACAACACACATGAATTTCGGCAACTTAACTGAGGAACTAACAATGAGGTCAGTCTTTTCCCAGATAAGAATGGAGGCTAAATGCACTGAAGCACCAACTTCTTCAGCTTTGTAAATTTCTCCTCCCCCTCAAGACAGATGTCTCCCAATCTTTGTCCGATTAATGTTATACTTAGTCCTGTGTAGCACATTCTTAAAGGAATATTCTTCATTTTTCTTTGTATCCCCAGCATTTGGCACCGTTTGTAGAACACAATGAGGTTCCTAAAATGTTAAATGGAATAATGAATGAGTGAATATTTATAGGTTCCTAGATATAATTGTGGATTTTAGATTTTTTTTCCAGATCTTGCACCACACACACACACACACACACACACAAAAGCATGGAGAAACTTTTGCCTTTCTGGCTTTATTTTTACAAGCCAGTTGTCTTTAAAAGCTTTTAAAAATATCTGTTCCAGCCCTCAGCACAACCACATCAGAGAAAGCTTTAGGGAACAAGAGAGAATAAAGGGAGGCCCTTTAAAAGAATATGTTTGATCTCAGGTTAAACTTCCTTTAAAGTAATAATTCTGTGGTACCTATTATAAAAAGTTTCCCAAGGGTGTCAAATAGCTCTAATTTTTGGCTTAAGTGAAAATATATGCATTAAGCTACCTCCAACTGAAAACTATTTTAGCTTCAAGTAGGACTCTTCTGCTTCTATTTTTTGGTATAGTTTTGGTACAAAGAAAATCATACTTAAAAGGAAAAAAAAAAAAAAGATAGAAGGCCAGAGGCGGAAGAGAGCTGGCTACCTAAAAAAAGCCAGAAAGAAATGGTGCTGACTCCCCAGCCTGTACTTTACCAGGAGTTTTCTGCTTGTGCAGGGCTGGGCCGAGTGAGTGGGGATTACCTAACTCTGGAGAGAGGGAGAAAGGATGATGGAAGAGGCTGCAAGAGGGAAGCTCAAGTGGTTAGTGAGATCTTAGAAGCCCATAAGAAGAGAGGGAGAGGGTACAAAGAACCTCTCACCAAGCAGCTACATGTTCAACTCAGTTGAGAATCTTTCTAGAAGCCCAGAACCTGTGTTCAGGTTGGTCCAGCCTGGGCTCCAGCACAGGGGTACTGGGAGAGTACCTGCAGCACGAAGCTCCTCCAGCATAGGGATACTGGGGTACTTGGATACCTGAGAGGCCATCCTCTCCCGCCTCCTCCCATCCCTTTCAGGTTGGCCTGCACTAAACCACCTTTTTAATGTACACCATTACTCAACATACGAAAAACTCTTCTTATGGACTAGGAAGAATTCTTTGTGTTGCTGCTGCCCAAGCCCCAGATATCACATGTGTACTAAAAAAACAGAAACAGAAAAACCATAATTTCACGCTAGCAACCTACTCATAGCTGCTAGTGTAATTTTCCTCCCTGGCAGCTTGGGATAGGAGACACAAGTGCAGATTTTACAAAATCATGATGTGGAGGCTCATTTTGAAATAAACTCCTCAGAAGATAGGAATACTTTCTTGACCTACTGAGATAGGAACTTCTAACCTTCATCTCCAATTATCCTATCCTCCAATTATCTGACTTTATTTGAATGCCTCCTCCTCTTTACCTCCACATCTACTTCCCAAGATCCACTTTCACTGTCTCTCACCTGAACTATTGTGCTGGCTTCTAATTGATCTACAGCCTTCAGTCTCATCCCCACTCCGGTTTATTTCCAAAAGCTACCTTCCTGAAGTATATATCATGGAGATCATGATTTAAAAAACAACATTAAAAAACAAACCAAAACCTTCAATAGCTACTTATAGCCTTCCAATTTAACAACATACTCCTTTCCTTGGAATTCATCTATCTTCCTTGGATCTATCTCCAATTTACCATTCCAACCACTCCTATTTATATACCCATTGCTTCTATTACACTGAACTCCGTTCAACCTATTTTCCTATACCTCCCTTTTGGACTTTACCACTTGTATTATAGTTCTTTACAGATGTGTTTGTCTGACCCCCAGATCATGCTCTTTGATTTTAGAATCCCTGTGTGATTCAGCATTGTGTTTCTCTCAGCATCTTTATTGCATGTACATATTGGAGGCACCAGAAAATATCTGTGGACAAACACTGGGCTTGCTAAAGAATACTAACATCTTTGGCCCCAAGTTTCCTAATCAAAATATAAATAGTTCTCATGATATGCTATTCCTATTTGAGTCTCTGAGGACTGTTTCTTAAAAATGGGGGGGAGGGCATACTTACTGCAAAACATTTGGAGAAGATAGAAAATTATAAACAAATAGGGGTTCCCTGGTGGCGCAGTGGTTAAGAATCCGCCTGCCAATGCAGGGGACATGGGTGCAAACCCTGGTCCAGGAAGATCCCACATGCCGCAGAGCAACTAAGCCCATGCGCCACAACTACTGAGCCTGCATGCCACAACTACTGGAGCCCGCACGCCTAGAGCCTGTGCTCCGCAACAAGAGAAGCCGCTGCAATGAGAAGCCCGCGCGCCGCAATGAAGAGTAACCCCCGCTCGCCACAACTAGAGAAAGCCCGCGCGCAGCAACGAAGACCCAACGCAGCCAAAAATAAATATAAATAAAATAAATAAATTTATTAAAAAAAATAAACAAAATCAACACTACCCAAAGACAGCCAGTACAGTGACATTTCATTATATTTCTCTTTTATCCATGTGTTTAAAAAATAATTTTAATATGGTCTGCATCCAATTTTAGAGGTAGTTTTGTTTCCAGTATAATATAACATAATCTATACCCTAGTTTACTAAAAAAACTCATTGCAAATATCATATTGTAGTTGAATAATATTCTATTACAAAGACGTATCATTGTATCCTAAATTGTCTACTTTTAATATTATAGATTATACTAAATTTTCATGTTAAAATTACTTCCTAATGATAGCTATCATGAGAAGCAGAATTACTTCCAGATAGATTCATTTTGAGGCTTTTGATATATTTTGTCAAATTGCTATCACTTTATTTCTCTGTATTTCCTGTTTTACCACACCTCCAGAAACACTGAATATTAATATATTTGAAAACTTTCCAAATTTTGTTAAGTAAAAAATTTCATATCAAAAATCTTTTCAAATTTGATAGAGTATAAATTGCATAGTTTTCATTTTCATTTTCTGTTGTTAGTATGATTGAACCTTTCCCATGCTTTGTTATACAATTTTATTTCCTTTCTGAATTGCTGGTTACCCATTTATCCTTTGGAGTCTTAATACTTTTATTTCTGTCAGTTTCAGCCTTTTATACATACTCTTATCATGTTTTAGGAAGCAGCTTATATTCAGGGAAGAAAATCACGCTGGGGTTCAAGAAACCTGTTTTCAAGTCCCAGCACTACCATTATGTGACCTTGAGCAAGTCACTTCTCTCTAGACTTCAATATCCAAAACTGTACAATAAGGATGATACACTAGGAGCTCTAAGATCAAGGGAAAGGCCAAGTAGATAGGGCTACCCTCCAAAACTCCTGCCTTCTTCTTTAGTTAGAACAGCTCCCTTTTAATCCATTATATGTATATACAATTCTGAAGGCCCTTCCATCTCTAATGGTCTTGGATTCCATTATTCTGCCATACATAGGCAGTTCGTTATTCTTTCCATTTTATAGATGAGGAAACTAAAGCTCAATCCAAGTGAACAGATTATTCTTCAAGTCTGGCTAAGAGGAGGCCAGACCTTCCAACTCTATTGTGGGCCCTAGCCCCTTCTCAAATCTAGAACCACCCTCTCCTCCTGAATTCCAACTCTTCCTGAAACTGGACTGCTCAGCATTTCAGGGTCCTCCAGCAAGTATATCCCTACCATGAAATGCTCAACAAATCTCCACCTAAAATCACTTGAGGTAACTCTGTTCCTTCCAAGCCAAAGAGGTAAATTCTTCTGAGTAAAACAGAAGTCACCCTTTGTTGATAATGCTGTCATGAAGTAAGAAGTGGTCACTGACCTCATGAAGGACTCCCCTACATGCACAGCCATATAGGCCTAGGGGAGTTACTATGCCACTTGACCTTTGCCATATCTTCTCCCCCAATTTTTCTGGATTATGATTCTTCAAAAGTTTCAAAACTTTCTTTACAAAATGTTTATGCCATCTAATAATAACAGCAACACAATGCTTTCTTTTTCCTAAAACACCTTCACAGACATTTTCTTAATTATTCTTCACCACAATCTTATAAAGAACATAAAGAGGGACTTACATCCTCATCACAAGATGAGGAAATTAAGACTCAGAGGATCGAAATGACTTGCTCAACATCACACAGCTAGAAAATGGACTCAGGTTTTAGTCTCCTAGCCCAATGCTCTTTTCATCCAGCCTCTACCTCTCAACATTATCTCATTTGATAATTGTTACTTGGAGACCCACATTCAGGCCAGTTTATCATTATTACAGGCCCCCTGAGCAGTCAGTCCCTTTATGACTGGAAAGTCCTGTGGGAGGGAACAAAAGAAATCAAAACTTATTTCTCTCCTGTCAAGTAAATAAATAAGTGAATAAAATCATGGAAAACTCCCCCTTCTCTATCCTGCTTATCTGCCTAATTAGAAACTGTAGTGCAAGACAACATTTAGATAACTAGGAAAGCTCCTACCAGAAGTTAGGGCTGAAAGACCTAACATATTTCTTGACCAGGCAGTGAAGAGTTGTTACAGCCATTTTAACACAGGAGAAAGATTGAGTACATCTAGTAAGAGGTGACATCTTAAATGTAAAGGACCCAACTTTTTTTTTTTTTAATGTATGTATGTATTTATTTGGCTGCATTGGGTCTTCGTTGCTGCACGCAGGGTTTCTCTAGTTACGGCGAGCGGGGGCTACTCTTTGATGCAGTGTGAGGGCTTCTCATTGCAGTGGCTTCTCTTGTTGCGGAGCCCGGGGTCTAGACACGAGGACTTCAGTAGTTGTGGCTCACGGGCTCTAGAGCACAGGCTCAGTAGTTGTGGCGCAGGGGCTTAGTTGCTCTGCAGCATGTGGGATCTTCCCAGATGAGGGATCGAACCCGTGTCCCCTGCATTGGCAGGTGGATTCTTAACCACTGCGCCACCAGGGAAGTCCAAAAGGACCCAACTTTTGAGAAGGCTCTGATTATTAGATACTCCTACATTTGGTGAAAGTTTGGTTTTGTTTCTTCAGAGATCCTTACCACCCCAAGATATTATGATTCTGAGTTTCTCAAGATTGTAATACGGTTTGCAGGGCAGAAGTGGAGACACAGATGTAGAGGACAAACGTATGGACACCAAAGGGGGAAAACTGCGGTGGGGTGGGGATGGTGGTGTGCTGAATTGGGCGATTGGAATTGACATGCATACAGTGATGTGTATAAAACTGATGACTGATTAAAAAAAAAAAAAAGATTGTAATACTCTAGAATCCTAAGACTGTAAAGTGTCTAAAGGCTCTAAAATCTTGTAATTCTTGTGGAACAACTCTACAAAGGGAAGATGAAGTTGTGGAGTAGCCAGTTCTTAGCTGTCTCTCCTTCTCTACCTGCCCCACCCCTAATCTGCTATTCACTTAAATCTCCAAGTATTTAATTGCTCATTGGAGAAATAAAAAAATTATGGCACGTTCATCCATGGAATACTTTATACTATGTATTCAATTAAAATGACGAAGAAAAATACTTACTTTGTAACAAAGAATACATGACTTTATATAACATTACCCCAATTGTGTTAAAATAGATACACAGGAAAAAAAAAAGGAAGAATGACAAATCAGTCATGACTATTTCTGGCCGGTGGGATATCAGCATTTTTCTTTTCATTATGCTTTCCCAAATTTCCCAATTTTCTAAATTATGCATATATTTTTATAATCAGAAAAAGAATGTTTTAAGTTCAAACGTGTTAGGCCACACCTGGCGCCGCCAACTTATTGTTGGGATATAGAGATGAGTCATCTCAAAGGCGAGGGAGGGGCCAGCTGGGCATTGACAAGGGCTGGCTTTGAAGGGGAGGGACAAGCACTGGATAGGGTGAGGACTGATCAGCTCAGTTAGAGTTCAACCCGGAAGCGCTAACGGTGGCACACTACAGGGCAAAATCCAGCCACAAGAACTGGGAATAACGTGGCAACCACAACATGCCAGCAAGACCCGCCTCACCCAAGGGACCCGGCGGCCCTCTGGCCCACGCCCCTGGCGAGTTCCCGCCCCTTGCCTTTCCCCATTGGTCCTCTTAAGCTCATTTGGCTCCTAGGGCCCGCCCCTTTGGGGCGTACGAGAGGCGGTGCATCCCTACCCCACTTCCGACAGTAGCAGCCATACTGAGTGTGGCAGGACCGAGACGGGCTGGGGGGGCAGTTCGCTGTTTGGCCTCCGCTTTTTTTTTTTTTTGCAGCAAACTTTTTTTTTTTTTTTTTTTTGGCTGTGTTGGGTCTTCGTTTCTGTGCGAGGGCTTTCTCTAGTTGCGGCAAGCGGGGGCCACTCTTCATCGTGGTGCACGGGCCTCTCACTATCGCGGGCCTTTTGCGGAGCACAGGCTCCAGACGCGCAGGCTCAGTAATTGTGGCTCACGGGCCTAGTTGCTCCGTGGCATGCGGGATCTTCCCAGACCAGGGCTCAAACCCGTGTCCCCTGCATTGGCAGGCAGATTCTCAACCACTGCGCCACCAGGGAAGCCCTGGCCTCCGCTTTTATCCTCCCAGGGTTTCTTTTAGTCTCGGGTATTCAGGACCCAGAGGAAAGGGCTGTTTGCCAGTTGGTAGCGGGGCGTTCATGTGAAGTGCAGAGGTTTCCTTCACCGCCTCCAGTTCCCTGGAGGCCGGCGGGTTTTAATTTTCAAAAGGTGATGTCATCACAAAACCTTTCCAAGGTCCTAATGCCCTGTGGTTAGGCTCTCAGAAGCACTTAAAATCAGATCCTTAGAGATAGGGTGACCATATAATTTATTGTTAAAACTGGCACAGATTTGAAAGCCTAAGGTGATACTATTAATTACCATTGGCCCAACAGTCATAAATGTGGATTGTTCTGGAATTTAAAGCCACCCTACTCCAGATCAAGTCTTAGGCCCAGGTTTTTGTTTGTGTGTGCGTGTGTGCACGTGCGCGCTGAAATGTATGTACCGAACACTTCCATTTTAATCATTTTTATTTTTTTATTTTAGTGTAGTTGATTTACAGTGTTATATTGTTTTCAGGTTTACAATGTAGTAATTCTGTATTTTTATAGATTATTCTCCGTTTAAAGTTATAACATATTGGCTCTACATTAGATGTTTGTATCTTATTCATTTTATATCTTCTACTTCGTGCCTCTTAATCCCCTTAACCTATCTTGTCCCTCCCCCACCCCTCTCCACAATGGTAACAACTAGTTTGTTCTCTATCTGTGTCTGTTTCTGTTTTTTGTTATATTCATTTGTTTATTTTTTAGTTTCCACATATAAGTGAAAACATACAGTATTTGTCTTTGATTTATTTCACTAAGCATAATACCCTCTAGCTCCAGCCATGTTGTTGCAAATCCTTTTTAATCATTTTTAAGCGGCATTAATTACATTCACAGTGTAGTGCAACTGTCACCATTATCTGTTTCCAAAATTTTTTATCACCTCAAACAGAAACTCTACCATTTGGCAATAACTCCCCATTACCCCATTTCACCAGCCCCTGGTAGTCTCTTTGAATTTGCCTTTACTAGATATTTCACATAGGTGGAATCATGCAATATTTGTCCTTTTATGTCTGACTTACTTCCTCAGTATAATGTTTTCAAGGTTCATCCATATTGTAGCATGTATCAGTACTTCATTCCATTTTATGGCTGAATAAAATTCCATTGTATGGTTATATCACAATTTGTTTTTCCATTTACTAGCTAGCTGATGGACACTTGGGTTGTTTCTACCTTTTGGCTATTGTGAATAACGCTGCTATGAAAACTCCCGTATAGGGCTTCCCTGGTGGCGCAGTGGTTGGGAATCTGCCTGCTAATGCAGGGGACACGGGTTCGCGCCCTGGTCTGGGAAGATCCCACATGCCACGGAGCAACTAGGCCCGTGAGCCACAACTACTGAGCCTGCGCGTCTGGAGCCTGTGCTCCGCAACAAAAGAGGCCGCGATAGTGAGAGGCCCGTGCACTGCGATGAAGAGTGGCCCCCGCTTGCCGCAACTACAGGAAGCCCTAGCACAGAAACGAAGACCCAACATAGTAATCAATCAATCAATAAATGCCACTGCCAAAAAAAAAAAGAAAACTCCCGAATAAGTATTTTGTTTGATTCCCTGCTTTCAATTCTTTTGAGTATATACTTAGGAGTAGGATTGTTGGGTCATATGGTAATTCTATGTTTTAACTTTTTGAGGAACTGTCATACTGTTTTCCACAGCAGCTGTACCATTTTACACTCCCATCAAAAATAGATAAGGGGGGACTTCCGTGGTGGTGCAGTGGTTAAGAATCCGCCTGCCAATGCACGGGCATGAGTTCGATCCCTGGTCCGGGAACATCCCACATGCTGCTGAGCAACTAAGGCCCTGCACCACAAGTAGTGAGCCCGCATGCCACAACTACTGAAGCCCACGCACCTAGAGCCCTGCTCTGCAACAAGAGAAGCCACCGCAATGAGAAGCCCACTTACCACAACGAAGAATAGCTCCCACTCGCTGCAACTAGAGAAAGCCTGCACACAGCAACAAAGACCTAATGCAGCCAAAAAATAAAATTAAAAAAAAAACAATGGGTAAGGTTCCAATTTCTCTACATCCTCACGAAAACTTATTTTCCATTTTTAATTTTATTTATTTATTTAACATAAATAAGCAGGATCAACAAGCAGGATCCTGGCTTACTTCAGGACATAAAGTTTATAGAATGGGTCTTTAATTCATGGCCTGGGATACCAAGATTTTAGAAATCTAAATCTTTACTGGATGAGTTACATGAAAGGCTCCCTGTTGAGGCCAAGAGCCAAAATGTCAATTTCACTTAAATTTTTTTTCTACCAGTGTACATTAATAGAAATGCCCTTGCAAAATTTGACTTTAAAAAAAATTGGACACATATGTCTGAAGTTTAAAATCATTTTATTCAACAAATATCTACTGAGAATTTTAGGTCTGTTACCGTCTTTATTCTTATTTTGTTCATTAATTTGTAAAGTAAATATTATGAATTTCTCTTTCTCTGAGATTTACATGGTGCTCTCTATTAAGGCTTGAACGAGGCTAGTCCTTCCAGCGTGTGTCCAAGTCAAGATGAAATGTGGTGTATATGTAGTGCCAATGCTTCCCCATCACATTCATTTCTGGACATCTTTAAGTAGCATTTTTTTTTCCTTCAAGACTATAAGGTTTGGGATAGAGAGCAATTAGAAATCACAAGGATAGGAGGGATTTTTAGACCCTGTCCTAATTGGAGTAGGTGGTAATGTTGGTGGGGTCATATTATGTTTTTTTTTCTTCAAATCATTTTAATAACCTGGCAGTGATTCAAAGTATGATAAGAAGATTCAAATGTCTTCCCTTTATAGGGGATGCTACCATGATTGCCTCACAACAAGCATGATCGAAGGCAATCATGAGACTGGATTCCAAAGAGCAAGGGTCGTAGGAAAGCTTCAAGGCTCACAGATTGAAGAGCTTGGTTTCAGGAAGTCTCTTGAGGGCGAGCAGACAGCAGAAGAGACATGAAATTTTAAGAGGTCCTCAGAGGACGGGGCGCAATTGCTGGGTCATGAGCACCTTAAAGCATGCCTTGATGGTAATTTGGTGTCAAGAGTATTTGTCGTCTGGGAGAACTGAGCAGGATGGGCCACACAGGTCTGTTGTCTCATAGGGTCAAGCTTCTTCAGCAAATAGATCCGGTCTCCCTGCTCGTTGAGATAATACTGGAGAAACATGACCACACCAAAGCCAGAGGTTCCAATTCCGTCTGCCCATATTATGTTGTGCTTTAAAAAAAATATGGAAGTTTTTACTTTTGGAAATTAAAAAAAAGAATCTGTCCAAAATAGAAGCTGCATTCACTAAGCAGTCAATTCTATAAGTGAAGAAATTGCCAATTTAAAAAAAATTTTTTTTAATTTATTTATTTTGGCTGCACCATGTCTTAGCTGCGACACGCGGGATCTTCTTTGCAGCATGCAGGATCTTTAGTTGTGGCACGCAGGCTCTTAGTTCTGGCCTGTGAGCTTCTTTAGTTGCAGCATGTGGACTCTTAATTGCGGCATGCATGTGGGATCTAGTTTCCCGACAAGGGATCGAACCCAGGTCCCCTGCATTGGGAGTGTGGAGTCTTACCCACTGGACCACCAGGGAAGTCCCAGAAATTGCCAATTATAATGTTCTCTCTTTCAAACCTTTCCACAAACCTTCCCACCCCTTGAGCCAATCTTCTATCAGAATTGCCTTTAAAAATAAGCAGACCTGAAAAAAAGTGTATCTAAATATGAGTTTTGTACCTGCACAGCATATCTCTTCTCAAGAACATATAAAAGGCATAATAATTATCTCCTTTGCTCCTTCCCAAATTTTCTGCAACTAGGAATTATAGTGAGTATTTTACTCTATCCTCTATAAAAATCAGACAATTATAGTATGTGTTTTCTAGTTCAGTCTCTCTGTTGAGCATGTGAGATTGCTTGGTTCTAAAGCCTTTGGATTAGGGCAGTCTCACTGCTAAAGAAAGAAACCCTTAGCCAGTCTGTGGGGCTGCAAGATCTGATTTCTTACTAAAGGTTACTCATAATTAGAGTTGCAAGATTTAGCAAACAAAAATAAGGATGCCCTGTTAAATTTGAATATAGAATTTAAAATTCTAATTTAATTTGGCATCCAGTATTTTATCTGGCAACCCAATCTCATTAATATACCAATATTATGCATTCATTATTTCAACTTAATATGTTTTTATTGAACACCCCTAGAGTAAAACATTGGGCTAGGCTTTGTAGGTCAAACCGAAGGTAAAATGTGTGTCCTCAAAGAATTTATAATATTGGAAGATACAAGGCAGAACACTGAAATTACATGTAAACAAATGAAAACTACATGTATAATAATGTTACTATATAGAGCTGCCTGTCAGTCTCTCTGTAGTTTGTTTCTTTGAATGTTGAGTATTGGTCCCTTTCAGGTATTTGTATTAGGAAGAACAGAGTCCATCCCCTGTAGTAAAGCTCTTTCTTGGAATTAGCATGGCTTTTGCCTGTTCATTACTACCAAAGCATAAATACCTGGTATTGAACAGGACTGTTCAATATTTTAACTCTCTATACAGCAAAATGAAAAATTAGAAAGCTAGACACTTAAATGCTCTTTTTTCATTATAATTTCAAACTTGCTTTATCTTCATTTGTGATTGATATTTAATCAGTAGTGGTTTGTTATACTTTGAGCTTTTGGGTTTGCCTTCTGTTAAGAATTTAATGGAATTTAATGACTCTAACAAACACTTAAGAAGATGGTACTTAAAGGAAGCCTATGAACCCTTTGCAATGGATGAATTGTTTTGCAATGTGAATAATTTCATTCTCTAATTTTTGAGTTTATAAGTAAAATGGGTTAATAGTTTTCTATCAGATAATACAAAAGGGATGTTATCCCAAGGGGAAAAGAGTAACATCTCTATATAAACATTTTTTTTGCATCTTTCCCTCCAAATGATAACTATTTATTGAGTTCTTTCTCTGTGCAGGCACTATGCTACATGCTTTACAGACATCATTTAATTTAATTCTGATGGAGAAACCAAGGCTAGAGAGGTTGGAGATGTGACTCAATATTTTTGTAGGATATCTGGTGATCTTGTAAACACTAACTACAGAAAGCACAACTGCATGCAACATTTTTCTTAAATGAAGAGTTTTAAAGCACTCAATTTTTAAAAGAGAGATCCGAGTTAAATACAAGGAAACATTTCCTGATAATGAAGAACTGGAATGGGGAGAGTGGAGAGATTTTCTTCACTATATAGTATACTAAAGGATCAGTTGATGTTTATATGCCTAGAAGCTGATAGAGATGAATAAGCGCTACAGATATTCTCTGAGCTCAGTAATTATGGGAAAAGGAGTTTGCCTGGAGACCAGAGAGGGGACTTGTATCTGCTGTGTGTTGTTCCCTTTCCAGCTTCAATCCTATGTCCACCTACTGTGGAACCTTGCATGGCAATTCCTACTTCTAAAACAGTAAATAATAATTATCTACCTCTAGCTATTGGATTCTTACTTCAATGAAATATGTGTAAAACTAAACTCACTATCTTCCTGCCTTTCTTGACCTTGTATGCGCCACTTCTTTATTTGCTACCTTCTTTTTTCTTTCCTTCTCTTCAGAACAAAATTCCTTAGATTAAAGAGTCTTCACTTCTTGCCTCCATTTCTTTTTTTTCCCCCTCCATTTCTTAGTCTCCCATTTCCTCTTAAACCCAAGCGTGGCTTCTGTCCTCCTCTCTCCATTGAAACTTCTTTGACTCAGGACAGTGACCTTTTAAAAAAGGAAAACTTTATTGAGATATAATTTACATATGATAAAGTCACTCATTTTAAGTGGCTTAATTATAATTCAGTGATTTTTATTAAATTTACAACATTGTACAATCATCACCACAATCAAATCTGAAAACATTTCTATTGCCTTGAAAAGAGCCCTGTGCCCATTTGCATTCACTCGCCTTTTGAGAACAGATTCAATGAATGATTTTCAGTCCACAAATTACCTAACTGCTCTGAATACATTTGGCCCTACTGACCATACCCTTCCTTTTGAAACTTTCTCTTCCCTTCTTTCTGGCCATCACTTTCTCCTGGTTTCTCTCCTAACTTTTTGATAATTCTTCACAGATTACTTTCTCTGCCAGGCTTTATTATTTTTTAAAATATTTATTTATTTATGTATTTGGTTGCACCGGGTCTTAGTTGCGGCACGCAGGATCTTCCTTGCCGCGTGCGGGATCTTTGTCAGGGTATGAGGGATCTGTTTCCCCGACCAGGGATTGAACCCCAGCCCCCTGCACTGAGAGCGCGGAGTCTTAGGCACTGGACCACCCAGGAAGTCCCTGTCTTACTTTAAATTTATTTATTTATTTATTTATAGCTGCATTGGGTCTTTGTTGCTGCGTGCGGACTTTCTCTAGTTGCAGTGAGCAGGGCTACTCTTCGCTGCGGTGTGCGGGCTTCTCATTGCGGTGGCTTCTCTTGCTGAGGAGCACCGGCTCTAGGCATACGGGCTTCAGTAGTTGTGGCATGCGGGCTCAGTAGTTGTGACTCCTGGGCTCTAGAGCACAGGCTCAGTAGTTGTGGCACACGGGCTTAGCTGCTCCACGGCATGTGGGATCTTCCCGGACCAGGGATCGAGCCCGTGTCCCCTGCATTGGCAGGTGGATTCTTAACCACTGTGCCATCAGGGAAGTCCCCCTGCCTTACTTTAACTATTGCTGTTCCATCGAGTTCTGTCCTGGCCTTTCAGCCTACACCTACTTAATTGATTACATTAATCCTCATGGCTACAACTGCCATCTGTAAGCCGATGACTCCAAAATTTCTATTTCCAGCTCAGACTTGTGCCCTGAGCTCCATTCTGGTATAGTATAGTATAGTAAAACTACTTATCATCAACAGTGGTTCTTCTCTTGGGCTCTCGGTATAATAAAATGCAAATAGAAAACTCATCAAATTAGCAGATAAATCCTGTTCCTCTTGGAGGAGGAAATTAAGATTCACCTATATTGTATTAAGTATCAAAGTGCTGGATGAAATATGAAATATACATATGATCGCTGAAGTCTATAGACAATAATTTACTCTTCTTGTCAGATCTTGTAAGTAAAATAGAATTTTAATGTACCTGCAACTCTATTACTTCATTCTAGCTTACATTTTTACATATGTGTCTCACCAGGAGATTGATATAAACTCAAGAGCAGGGACCAAATCTTTTTCTGCTTTGTCTTTCCAGTAGGAAAGCACAGTGCTTGGTATAAAGTAGGTAAAAGTATTGTAGAATGAATAAATGAATGTATCAGGGCAGAACATACTTGAAACTGGACTGGTGTGTTAGTGTAGTGTACATTGGTGGTGGACTACCAAATGTCCTTTTCCATCTTTTCTTCCTTATCACAAAACTGTAATTTTTTTGTAATAACCCATCTCCCTCCACACAGCCATACACTTTTGTATTTAGCATAGAAATCCTATTTCTCTTGCCAGTGACAGATTTAGGATGGCTATATGAAGAAGTTCTTGCCAGTAAGATGTAATGGGCAAAGAAGATATACAGATTGCTAACAAACACATGAAAGAATGCTCAATACCATTAATCATTAGAGAAATGCAAATCAAAACTACAGTGAGATATCATCTCACACCAGTCAGAATGGCCATCATCAAAAAATCTACAAACAATAAATGCTGGAGAGGGTGTGGAGAAAAGGGAACCCTCTTGCACTGTTGGTGGGAATGTAAATTGATACAGCCACTATGGGGAACAGTATGGAGGTTCCTTAAAAAACTACAAATAGAACTACCATATGACCCAGCAATCCCACTACTGGGCATATACCCTGAGAAAACCATAATTCAAAAAGAGTCATGTACCACAATGTTCATTGCAGCTCTATTTACAATAACCAGGACATGGAGGCAACCTAAGTGTCCATCAACAGATGAATGGATAAAGAAGATGTGGCACATATATACCATGGAATATTACTCAGCTAAAAAAGAAAAGAAATTGAGTTATTTGTAGTGAGGTGGATGGACCTAGAGTCTGTCATACAGAGTGAAGTAAGTCAGAAAGAGAAAAACAAATACCGTATGCTAACATATATATGGAATCTAAAAAAAAAAAAAAAATGAAGAACCTAGATCATGAAGAACCTAGGGGCAGGACGGGAATAAAGACACAGACCTACCAGAGAATGGACTTGAGGACATGGGGAGGGGGAAGGGTAAGCTGGGACGAAGTGAGACAGCGGCATGGACACATATACACTACTAAATGTAAAATAGATAGCTAGTGGGAAGCAGCCGCATAGCACAGGGAGATCAGCTTGGTGCTTTGTGACCACCTAGAGGGGTGGGATAGGGAGGGTGGCAGGGAGGGAGACGCAAGAGGGAGGAGATATGGGGATATATGTATATGTATAGCTGATTCACTTTGTTATAAAGCAGAAACTGACACACCATTGTAAAGCAATTATACTCCAATAAAGATGTTTAAAAAAAAAAAAAGATGTAATGGGGAATCTGTTGGGGAGATTCTGGGGAAAGTTTTTCACTTATAAATAGAGATACATCGGGGAATTCCCTAGCGGTCCAGTGGTTAGGACTCTGCACTCTCACTGCCCAGGGGCCGGGTTCAATCCCTGGTCAGGGAACTAAGATCCCACAAGCCGCACGGCAGGGCCAAAACAGAAAAAAGAAAAAAAGAGATGCAGCGAGGCATCTTCTTTCTTTGGACTTTATAGTGTCTAGAAGTGTCAACTTGAACTATGACAGCCATCTTGTGAATACTGGGGATGCTAGTATCTAAGGGCAAAGTCAATAAACTGAGGAAAGCAGAACAGAAAGACAGAAGAAGGTGGTCTTTGCCGACGTTGCTGGATGGAAATTAACCAGCTCTGAAGGTGCCCTAACTTGGGACTTCTTTATGTGACTTGCCCTACTATTTAAACTATTTAGGGTTGAGTTTTCTATTTCTTCCAGTTGAAAGAATCTTAACCGATAATTTTAGTAAACAGATAACATAGCAAACAACCTATGTGGCTTTTTTTTCCTTGTTAGACTACAGTGGAGTGTGGACAAAGAGCACATGTCGACCCTGTTGTCATCTCTGTTGTCTGTGTTGGACTCCAGCTGTAACGTAGATGTTCTTACAAACCTCCTCTGAAAAGACCCTTTGCACACTAACCTTGATAGTTTCAGATCTAGGCAACAAAAACAATAATAGCCATGTCAGGTGAAGCCAGGAAGACATATTTTAGGGTCAGTGCTGTATGGAAACTTCTTGCTTCTACTGATGAAAATAATGAAAATTTTCAGGCTGATTCTACCACCCAATGCTGGCATTTTTTAGCCCCAGGGGAGAATTCTAATGGCAATTATATTCAGGAGACTTGAAGATATATATTGACGCTGGTTCTTTGTAGTTATTATGATATTATTTATACTAGTTTCAGTACTTTTACCTTTTTCTCCTCCCTTTCCATCTATTCAAATTCTGCCTGTATGCCAAGATTCAGCTGAGATTTCACACTTGTCATAAACACAATGCACCAGGATGTAACTCTGATGTACCAAAATACCTATATTTCTGAGCATCAAATACCTATAAGACCCTGGAGGTACGTTATACACATAAGGTACAACCCTACCTTGGATAGCTTATGATCTAATTGATAAACTAGGACACAAAGAAAGTATGGAGTAGCATACTGATTCTCAAACTTAGGGTGCATAAAAGTCCACTTGTTACACCTGTTAAAAATCAGTTTCCTAGGCCACACCTTCAGAGATTTTGACTCAGTAGTTTCAGCTTGGGGTTCCATAATCTTTATTTTTGACAAATTCCTCAGATTGATTTTGACTGTAGGTGTAATGAGACTCTCTATTGGAGAACATTGTGGAGTGGCGAGAGTGACATTTTTGTGTTTCTTTGGACTGTGGTGCCATGCTGAAATGGGCCTGTGGTAGGAGTATTAAGGCATACATTCATTCAGGTTATCTTAATAGTGGTAACGGTGAAAATGGAGCTAATTGTAACAGAGAGATGTTAAAGAGATAGCTTTCACAGGGTTTGATGACTGATTACATATGAATGATACGGAAGAAGAAAAGGTCAAGGATAACAGTAAATATCCTGATTTAAGTGATTCCCATCTCTTGTTGGCTCTGTGACTGATTCCCTTATTCCCTAAACTTTAAATGAAGATAATAATATCTACGTCATAGCGCTATTATGAAGTATAAATAAATTAGGGTGTTTAATAAATACTCAAAAATATTTAGTTTTCTAAAAGAAGTTTAATAACAATAGAAGGTAGCATGTGGTTAATGCTTAATGAAGGACTGGTGCAAACTATAAGAATTAAAGGAGTCGTGGAGGAGGAAAGATCATTGTGGTCTGGCATGAAGCACCTCAGTACTTTAAAAAATTCAATTACATTTTTTAATTTTGAGAGTTTTTTAGATTTTTAAAAAATTTTATTTATTTATTTATTTTTGTCTGTGTTGGGTCTTTGTTGCTGCGCGGGCTTTTCTAGTTGTGGCAAGCAGGGGCTACTCTTCGTTGTGGTGCATGGGTTTCTCATTGCGGTGGCTTCTCTTGCTGCGGAGCACGGGCTCTAGGCACGCAGGCTTCAGTAGTTGTGGCACGCGGGCTCAGTAGTTGTGGCTCGCAGGCTCTAGGGCGCAGGCTCAGTAGTTGTGGCACATGGGCTTAGTTGCTCCACGGCATGTGAGATCTTCCCCTACCAGGGCTCAAACCTGTGTCCCCTGCATTGGCAGGTGGATTCTTAACCACTGCGTTACCAGGGAAGTCCCTAGATTTATTTTTTATTGAGGGAGCATTGGTTTATAACATTATATAAATTTCAAATCCAAAAAAGAGGGGATATGTGTATACATATAGCTGATTCACTTTGCTGTACAGTAGAAACTAACACAACGTTGTAAAGCAACTATACTCCAATAAAAATTTAAAAATAAATAAATAAATTTCAAGTGTACAGCATTACATTTCTATTTCTGTATACCTCACAGCGTGCTCAGAGCATTTCCTCTGTCACCATAGAAGGTGATTCCCTTTATCCATTTTGCCCTCTGCTCCTTCGCCTTTGGTAACCACTACTCTGTTCTCTATATCTATGACTTTGTTTTTGTCTGTTTTGGTTTGTTCATTTATTTTGTTTTGAGTTTTTAAAAAATATTCTATGTATGAATGAAATCATACAGTATTTGTCTTTCTCCATGTGACTTATTTCACTTAGCATAATACCCTCAAGGTCTATCCATGTTGTCACAAATGGCAAGATTTCATCTTTTTTATGTTTGAGTAGTATTCATATATATACATATATATATGAATATATATATCTCTCTTACATCTTCTTTATCCATTCATCCATTGATGGGCACTTAGCTTGTTTCCATACCTTGGCTATTGTAAATAATGCTGCAATGAACAAAGGGGTGCATATATCTTTTTTTTAAATTAATTTATTTTATTTTTATTTATTTTTGGCTGTGTTGGGTCTTCATTGCTGTGCACGGGCTTTCTCTAGTTGCGGCGAGTGGGGGCTACTCTTCGTTGCGGTGCACAGGCTTCATTGTGGTGGCTTCTTTCGTTGCAGAGCACAGGCTCTAGGCGTGCGGGCTTCAGTAGTTGTGGCACGCAGGCTCAGTAGTTGTGGCGCACGGGCTTAGTTGCTCCGCGGCATGTGGGATCTTCCCGGACCAGGGCTCGAACCCATGTCCCCTGCATTGGCAGGTGGATTCTTAACCACTGCACCACCAGGGAAGCCCCCCCATATATCTTTCTGAATTAGTGTTTTCATGTTCTTTGGATAAATACCCAGAGGTGGGACAGTTGGATCATATGGTAGTTCTATTCTTAATTTTTTGAGGAATCCCCATACTGTTTTCCACAGTAGCTGCACCAATTTACATTACCCCCAACTGTGCACAAGGGTTCCCATTTCTCCACATCCTCACCAACACTTGCTATATCTTGCCTTTTTGATAATAGTCGTTCTAACAGTTGTGAGATGATATCTCATTGTAGTTTTCATTTGCATTTCCCTAATAATTAGTGCTGTTGAACATCTTTTCCCGTGCCAGTTAGCCATCTGTTTGTCTTCTCTGGAAAAATGTCTATTCAGCTCCTCTGCCCATTTTTAAATTGGGTTGCTTGTTTTTTTTTTTGTTGAATTGTATAAGTTCTTTATATATTTTGGGTATAAACCCCTTATCGAATATTTCATTTGCAAATATCTTCTCCCATTCAGTAGGTTGTCATTTTGTGTTTGTTTTGTTTTGTTTTGGCTGAGTTGGGTCTTCGTTGCTGCATGCAGGCTTTCTCCAGTTGCAGTGAGTGGGGACTACTCTTTGTTGCAGTGCGTGGGCTTCTCATTGTGGTGGCTTCTCTTGTTGTGGAGCACGGGCTCTAGGTGCGCAGACTTCAGTAGTTGCAGCACGCAGGCTCAGTAGTTGTGGCTCGTGGGCTCTAGAGCACAGGCTCAGTAGTTGTGGCACATGGGCTTCGTTGCTCCGTGGCATGTGGGATCTTCCTGGACCAGGGATTGAACCTGTGTCCCCTGCATTAGCAGGCAGATTCTTAACCACTGCGCCACCAGGGAAGTCCTTGTCATTTTGTTTTGTTGATAGTTTCTTTTGCTGTGCAGAAGCTTTTTAGTTTGATGTAGTCCCATTTGTTTATTTTTTTGTTTCCCTTGCCTGAGTAGACACATCTAGAAAGATATTGCTAAGACAAATGTCAAAGAAAGTACTACCTATGTTTTCTTTTAGGAGTTTTATTGTTTTAAGTCTTACATTCAAGTGTTTAATCTATTTTGAGTTGATTTTTGTGTACGGTGTGCGATAGTGGTCTAGTTTCATTTTTTTTGCATGTGACTGTCCAGTTTTCCCAACACCATTTATAAAATTCAAGTATGTTTAATTCAAGTGTATATATGCACAGTTTTTAAAAGTCTAATAGTGCTAAAATGCTATTTTTCATTTGTCTAGTTTTTTTGCACTTGTTGGCAAGTTTTCCTTCAACTCCATTTTCTGTATGGTTAAATTTACCTACATCCTTCTGCTCTGTCTGGGTTGGTTACTCTCTAGACTTTTTTTGCTTTTCCTAGGAATACCTTTTACTTCTTTCCTGTGTAAGATCTACTATTTCTAGATCTATAACTTCCTTTTCTTTTGTTTAACTCCTTGTTTGGCTTCTTCAATAGCTTTTTGGAAAAGAGTGAATTTTTGAGACCTTGTATATCTGGAAATATTTTACTCTACCTGCACATTTAAATGATAGTTTGCCTGGGAATAGAATTCTAGTCTGAAAATCTTTTCACTTAGAAGTTTCTTTGTTTTTTCCCCCAACTTCCAATGTTATTATTGAGAACATTGATGCCATTTCTGTTTTTTTTTTAATTTATTTTATTTTTTTGGCCGTGCCATGTGTTAGTTGCAGCATGTGGGATCTTCGTTGAGGCATGCAGTTTTCTCTCTCTAGTTGTGGCGCAAGGGCTCCAGAGCACGTGGGCTCTGTAATTTGCAGCACGTGGGCTCTCTACTTGAGGTGCACAAGCTCAGCAGTTGTGGCACGCAGGTTTAGTTACCCCAAGGCATGGGGGATCCTAGTTCCCCAACCAGGGATCGAACCCTCGTCCCCTGCATCAGAAGACATACTCTTCACCACTGGACCATCAGGGAAGTCTCCCTTTTCTGGTTTTTAATCCTTTTGATATGTCCTGTTTTAATTTCTGGGAACTTTTAAGATCTTCTTTTGTCTCTGATGTGGAATTTCATGATGATGTGAACTGAAATGATCTTCTTTTATTTTTGCTGGGCCTCTGACATACACTTTCAATTTGGAAACTCATGTCTCCCAGGTGTGAGAACTTATTTTATATAATTTATTTTATAATAACCTCTGCATTAAAGTTTTCTTCATTCTCTCTATATATAATTTCTATTATTTGCATGAGTCTCCTGGAGTAATCTTATATACTCCTCAAATTATCTAGTGTTCATCTCTTAGCTTTTTGCTATGCTTTCTGGAATATTTCCTTAATGGTATCTTCCAATTATTCTATTTTTAAACTTTGGCTATCATAATTTTAATTTCCAAGAAAGCCTGTTTTGAAACAGTGTTCTTTTTTTAAAATAGAATCTTGCTCTTCCTTCAAAAATGCAATAGTGGGACTTCCCTGGTGGCACAGTGGTTAAGAATCCGCCTGCCAATGTAGGCGACACGGGTTCAAGCCCTGGTCCAGGAAGATCCCACATGCCATGGAGCAACTAAGCCCATGTGCCACAACTACTGAAGCCCAAGCACCTAGTACCCATGCTCCACAACAAGAGAAGCCACTGCAATGAGAAGTCCACGCACCACAACAAAGAGTAGCACCAGCTCTCCACAACTAGAGAAATCTTGCATGCATCAACAAAGACCCAATGCAGCCAAAAATAAATAAATAAATAAATAAAATGAAAAATGCAATAGCTTTTTTTTTTTAAATTTTATTTATTTATTTATTTATTTATGGCTGTGTTGGGTCTTCGTTTCTGTGCGAGGGCTTTCTCCAGTTGCGGCAAGCGGGGGCCACTCTTCATCGCGGTGCGCGGGCCTCTCACCATCGCGGCCTCTCTTGTTGCGGAGCACAGGCTCCAGACGCGCAGGCTCAGTAATTGTGGCTCACGGGCTTAGTTGCTCCGCGGCATGTGGGATCTTCCCAGACCAGGGCTCGAACCCGTGTCCCCTGCATTGGCAGGCAGATTCTCAACCACTGCGCCACCAGGGAAGCCCAATGCAATAGCTTTTATCATAGACTTTCTTTTCTATCTATCTTTCTTTTTGCTGGCTTATTTGTTTTATTTTTCTTTATTTCATATTGGAGATTTTATCAAATATATGGCAAACTTTTACAGTTTGTTCAGATTTAAGAGAAGCATCAACGTAATTGGAAGCTCAATGTGAGGGGTAGAATTTCTTGATTAGAAGGGTTCATTATAGATGATTTGGTGGTGAACTGGCTTTTTTATTGAAGTTACCTCTATATTCAGAACTTACAGGTCCTTTCTCTGGGATGTTTCAGCTTATATACAGAAGGACCTTTCCATCTCTTTTTCAGGCTTATAAGATGCTGCCAGTGTTATGAAAGGTACTTGGAGAGAGACCATTGGTTATCAATCCCCATATCTTCTGACAGCACCTCACCCTAGTAGTCTACTATGCCTGGTTTATGAGCCTAGATCCTCTTATGTGCCATTCCTCCAAAGATGGGAATAGGTTTGTAACTACTGTTTATATAGTCTTTGATACAATTCCCTTGTTTTGGGCCCCTTTTCTCTTCCCTACCTTCTGTGGTACCTGGTACTTCACATTCCTGATCCTTTCTGGGGTTCTGCTTGGCTGATTGACTTGCTTCTTGTTACTTTCCCCTTCAGTAAGCACTTTCTATCCTCTGTTTAGTCAGTTACCGTTGCTCTATCTTTGTCGCCCAACTTAAAATATTACGGGTCTGGGTTAGAGATGTCAAAGCCAGAGTTTGCGTTTTTACTTTTTCTTCTTGTTTTGGAACAATTTCGGAAAAGGAAGGAGGCAGAAACTCCTTTAATCTACCATCCTAAAATTGGAAGTTTGTTCAATTTTTCTGAATGGCATTGCAGCTTATTATCTCACTGGATAGTTTCAGCTATAAGCTACCATAATGATTTCGATTTCTTTTGATTTTTATTTAAAATTCAAAAATCTGAAGAAATGTTCACTAAGAGATGGTTTCTCTTAGCATCTTAGGCAAGTTACAGTTTGGCTGTACAGTCTGTTGGCATTTCAGTGCAAACAGTATTGGTCTCATTTTTCTGTCCTAAGATGCTCTGTTCTTTACATAAACAGCAGTAGAAGCAGTTGTTCTCTTCTACTGTGAGAGAGATTATCTCTTAGTAGCAAGTGGAGTGATTCATTCTCCGGCACATCTTAGAGGAGACTTTATTATTTGTGGGGGATAGAGTGTGGGGAGAGGAGAGTTCCAGCAATGTGTCAGATATTACACATTCTGGACCTACACAAAAAGAAGCAGCCTCTTCTCCCACTGCAGTTTCAAAACCTAGAAGTAACACCTCAAATCTAAGGCTCTGAGAAATCACATTATTCATAACAAGGACCATGATTCACATGAATGGAACAAAATGGAATTATCAAAAATAGATTTTATAGATCACTCTGCAGCAAAGATATCTTGTGGCATAGCTTATAAACTGGTCATAATCATAGGTAGAACAATTCCATTGAAGTTCTAACTGCCTTCTCCTCCACCTTGACTGAATAACATTTATACTTCTACCATGGCACATCCTTGAAGGTCAAGGTATTTGGAAAACAGGTTTTAAAGTGATTTTTTTTTTTTAATTTTATAGCTACTTTATTTATTTATTTATTTATTTTTGGCTGTGTTGGGTCTTCGGTTCGTGCGAGGGCTTTCTCCAGTTGCGGCAAGTGGGGGCCACTCTTCATCGCAGTGCGGGGACCGCTCTTCATCGCGGTGCGCGGGCCTCTCACTATCGCGGCCTCTCTTGTTGCGGAGCACAGGCTCCAGACGCGCAGGCTCAGCAGTTGTGGCTCACGGGCCCAGCTGCTCCGTGGCATGTGGGATCTTCCCAGACCAGGGCTCGAACCCGTGTCCCCTGCATTAGCAGGCAGATTCTCAACCACTGCGCCACCAGGGAAGCCCCTGGAAAACAGGTTTTGACATGAGGCCTCGTATGTCTTTTTTTTTTTTTTTTTAATTGTAGTCTTTTTGAAATGAGACTTGCTTAAACATACCTTGTGTTAATTGTGCTTATTTAACTGGTCACCTTGAATTATTGGGCATTTGTCATTTTTATGCTTTGTATATTGACCCACTATTATTTTTAGTAGCAATGATTCTAATAACTTGCAGAGTAGGTTAGAAGGGCTTCACATTTGATGGAATTTGAATTCCTGCCAGAGCTATTATTTGTTTCAGATATGAGCAATATGATTTCAGTCCTTTTACCTAGGCAGTTTTTCTCCTTTTATTGATTTCCTGCCTCTCCAAGAGTAATAAATCCTTTTTAGGGGGTAGTAAACAGAAATAGACATTACAGTTTGGTAACCACTACTGTATTTTATATATATATACATATATATATATACACACACACGTATATATACATACACACACACACACACACACACACACACACAAAGCACACACACACAGTATCGAGTGCTTAATGTTCAAGGAGTTGTGTGAGGTGTTTTAAGGGATCTAAAGATGAGAATGTCAGATGCTTTCAGCTGCAAGTAACAATGACAAAGATATATTATGGGGGCTTCCCTGGTGGCGCAGTGGTTGGGAGTCTGCCTGCCAATGCAGGGGACACGGGTTCGAGCCCTGGTCTGGGAAGATCCCACATGCCGCGGAGCGACTAGGCCCGTGAGCCACAATTGCTGAGCCTGCACATCTGGAGCCTGTGCTCCGCAACAAGAGAGGCCGTGATAGTGATAGGCCCGCACACTGCGATGAAGAGTGGCCCCCACTTGCCGCAACTAGAGAAAGCCCTCGCACAGAAACGAAGACCCAACACAGCCATAAAAAAAAAAAAGACATATTATGAAGACATTAATACATATAAAGACATTTATTATCTTGCTAAAAAGAAATCCAGAGGAAGTCCAGTTCCAGGGTTGGTACAGTGGCCCAATGAGGCCTTTTAGCTTTTTGCTTAGCCATCATCAGTGGTTGGCTTTTTTCTTCAGGATTATATGTTAATGTTCACAAGATGTCTTTGCTCTAGATATCATGTCCTTATATAACCATATCCAATGGCAGAAAAATGGCAGTTTTTCCTCATCTATCTCTTCTCATCAAGGAAGAAAATTTATCTCAGCAGTCTCTGGGACATTTCCTTTGTATCCCACTGGCTCAGATCAAGTTAGGTGCCTATAGCTTAGCTGAAGGGAAGCTGGAACAGTATCTGTCATTTCCAATATATATTGTGGAAATTGTGTGTTTGTGTGTGTGTGTGTGTGTGTGTGTGTGTTTGTTGTTGGATAGGCAACAAATAGTATCTGTCACAGGGAATAAGATGAAATCTCAGTCCTCCCTCAAGAAGTTTTTTGTCTCTGGGGCAGAAAGTCAAGCTGTAATTATATTACAATTTCTGTGTGTTAGATTCCTGCTTATACTCATGGGCTTCAAATTAACAATCCCTTTTAAACTGATCAAAAAAACAGCTCTAGGTACTTTCCCTTTGGAGCTGCCAAAGCTGTCCTCTTCCATTGTCCCCAGTTTTTAGTTATGAGATCTGATCTGGGCATCTTTTTCACAAGTGTTGTAAAGGAATGCAGTATCAATTTACATCACATGATTTTAAGTGACGTTCTCTTTCTCCAAAACGCTCTTGCCCTTCCATCTCCACGTGCCCAAATCCCATTCACCTTTTGAAGAAAACTAAAAATAATCTCCCTCATTTATTTCATTTACTCAGCAAATATCTGTTGCATGCTTGCTGTGGAGCAAGCACTCTGCAAGTGCTGGGAATACAAGACATGAGTTTTGATCTCATGAAGCTTATAGTCAGGTGGGGAAGACTGACAATTAACAAAAACAATTAAATGATGGGGAAGAATAGGGTACAATGGGAGGACAGGCAGGAGTACTTACACTCTTTGGTGGAATGCAAGCAGACAGAGAGGTCTTTTTGAGGACTTTTTAAAGATGATACCTAAAGAATGAGTAGGAATTGGGACGAGGGAGGGAGGTGCACGTGTTCAAGATTAAGAGAAATCATTGAAGTGAAAGTGCTGGTGAAAGCACCCTTGAAAAAGGCCTCTTTAATTCCTCCTTCTCCCAAGTAATTTCTCCGTTTGATGAACCCCATAGCACATAATATGTAACTTTTAGACCATAAGATCTCTAAAGATAAAACATATGACTTACACAGAGCACTTAATAAATATGATTTTGGCTTCAGAGGAGAATGAGGCCTTATATGTATCAACGCAAAATGCTAAGTTAAAACATTAAAAACATCTGAGGTAAGAGGTGGATTATATCATATTGCTCTCCAAAATGATAGGAACAGCCTCACCTACCTAGGTGATTACAGAGACCAAAGCAGCAGGGAAGAATTGATTCATAAAGTTCTGGAGGAAGTACAAAGTAATTATAGTTCCAAGCCTCAGATGTTACTTTAAAGCTATTTCAGGAAACATAATGAAAACCTGGTACCCATCAGAAAGAAAAAAATAGCCACTTATTTTTGTTTGCAGAGCTTTTCTTCTTATATATTGTCTTGGTATTGGCTGCTCTTTGTGTGTACTAGGGTTCTGGGTTACTGTTGGGGCGAGCCTTATCAGACCTGACAAGCTACTTTTAAACTCAAGTATTAAAAAAGAAAAATCAAACATCCATATCACAACTCAGGTTTCTACCATTTCATTTTAGATGCATGATCTAAAATCTTTCTGCTGCTTGGCTGAGAGGAAGTAGAAGTTAGTAAATTTTAATAGAGAAGGAGATTTGGGGTTATAGCTGTTGTCTTGATAGGCCAGAATAAATGAAAATTTAAGAATCTCTTTTCCTCCCCTTAATTTATTCTAGTTCATTCAGCAATTCATCCCTGGGTTTGAGAAGGCACTTGTTTGATCCTGCCATTTCTACAGCTAAGTAAACAATAACCCTCTAATAATGAGAAAATGTACATAAGTGTGTTTTGTGAATGGTAAGGCTCTATACACAAATTTAAGGACTTATTTTTTATTATTAACTTGGAACTTTTTTTTTTTTTTTTTAAAGAAATTCATGTTCTTTTATTTATTTATTTATTTATTTATTTATGACTGTGTTGAGTCTTCGTTTCTGTGCGAGGGCTTTCTCTAGTTGCGGCAAGCGGGGGCCACTCTTCATCGCGGTGCACGGGCCTCTCACTATCGTGGCCTCTCTTGTTGCGGAGCACAGGCTCCAGACGCGCAGGCTCAGTAACTGTGGCTCACGGGCCTAGTTGCTCCGCGGCATGTGGGATCTTCCCGGACCAGGGCTCGAACCCGTGTCCCCTGCATTGGCAGGCAGATTCTCAACCACTGCGCCACCAGGGAAGCCCTAACTTGGAACTATTTTTGATACCAGTTTTTAAAAGTGTCCTTTTCAAGGCCAAGGATTACTTTTTCGAATGCTGTCCCATCGTATGGTGAGTTGTGGCTGAAGTATGGTAAGGTGTGGATTATAAATTCTCTAATTTGATAATTCTTAACCTTTATTTATCTTTTATTAATAGATCTTATTTTTTAAAAGTTTTAGATTTACAGAAAAATTGAGCAGACAGTACAGAAAGTCTGCATATACTTCTCCCCATCCCCAGTTTCCTCTATTAATATCTTACATCAGTACATTTGTTACAATTAATGTACCAGTATTGATACATTGTAATTAACTAAAGTCCATATTTATTCAGATTTCCTTAGTTTTTGCCTAATGTCCTTTTTCTGTTCCAGGATCCCATTCAGCTTAAAACTTACCAGTTTAGTTATCATGTTAGTTATATCCACATTACACTTAGTTGCCATGTATTCCTGAGCTCCTCTTGAGTGTGACATTAACCTTCATTTTTGGGGTCATGAACTGGGTTGAAAATCTGATGAAAGCTATGGATTCTCTCCACAGAAAAATACACATGCTGCAGATGTCTAATTTAAGGGAGGCTCACCCACAGCAGATTCAGAAGCCCTGCTTTAGAAGGAATGGGTGATCTTTTTTTAAAATTAGTTTTTATTGGAGTATAGTTGATTTACAATGTTGTGTTAGTTTCTGCTGTACAGCAAAGTGAATCAGTTATACATATACATATATCCACTCTTTTTTAGATTCTTTTCCCATATAGGTCATTACAGAGTATTGAGTAGAGTTCCCTGTGCTATACAATAGGTTCTTATTAGTTATCTATTTTATATATAGTAGTCTGTATATGTCAATCCTAATCTATTAATTTAATCCTCCCCTCCCGTAAACCATGTTTGTTTTCTACATCTGTAGAAAGGTGATCTTTTTATTTTATTTTTTAATAAATTTATTTATTTATTTTTGGCTGCATTGGGTCTTCGTTGCTGCACGCGGGCTTCCTCTAATTGCGGCGAGCGGGGGCTACTCTTCGTTGCAGTGTGCGGGCTTCTCATTTTGGTGGCTTCTCTTTGTTGTGGAGCATGGGCTCTAAGCGCGCGGGCTTCAGTAGTTGTGGCTCACGGGCTCTAGAGCACAGGCTCAGTAGTTGTGGCTCACAGGCTCTAGAGCGCAGGCTCAGTAGTTGTGTACAGACTTAGTTGCTCCGCAGCATGTGGGATCTTCCCAGGCCAGGGCTCAAACCCGTGTCCCCTGCATTGGCAGGCAGATTCTTAACCATTACGCCACCAGGTAAGTCCCCAGGTGATCTTTCAATGTCTACTTCCCCACATCAGGGCCATGCTCTACCTCTAATTTGTTGTGTGACCTTTTTGCAACCCCATTTTCCTACCTGGGCCTCAGTTTCACCACCTGTGAAATGAAGGGTTTGTTTTACATGACGTGTAACTCCTTTTCTATCACAGTAGAAGGTGGGGGTCACTTAGAACTGTTCATATCTGAGGAACAAAGGTTGGTAAGAGAAGACCAAGCCAGGTCAGGTTAGGGAAGTGGATGGTCTTATCAACGAGGAGGTTGTGGAGGTTCAATTGGGGGAAAAGACAAAACCTGGGTTCCACTTTATGGCTCTGCGGATTTTGTAAATCATTTCCTTCCTATGACCTTCAGCTTCCTTGTCTACAAAAATGTGGAGGCCCTGCTTCTGTTACAAAACTCCTGGGAGCAACAGTACCTAGTAGGGTATCGTCTGAGGAATTATAAGAAAGAAGATGGAGAAGGCGGGTGCAGAGGTGAAGGGCGGATCTGAAAACTGTGAGGCAGAGCTGAGGGCTCAGGAAAGAGGAACCTTCTGTACACCTCAGGGCCTTCCGACTTCACCCACACTTGGGGTCAATGCCACCTCCATTCTGGCCCCGCCTTCGCCCCAATTCCCTCGCCTCCCCTCAGGTTGCGACGGGCCACACTTCGCATGGCCGCCACGGTGAGACGCTTTCCACCGCAGGAGGGCACCGCGCGCGCTCTGGCGCTGCCACCTCACTCGCCATCTCTGCCCGCCCTTAACCTCTTCCGATTGGCTCATCCCGTAAGTGACATAAGTGCTCCTTATTCTACCCCGTCAGCTCTCCCAGGCTCCACCCCCCCATCTCCCTGCTTCTCCCGACGCGAGGGGAAACCTAACCTCCCCACGTCTTCTCTGCCTGGGCGGAGCCGGGAAAGCAGGCTAAACCAGGAAGGCGCTGGCTGTGGCGCGCACGCACGCACGCACGCACGCACGCACGTACGCCGTGGCTGGCTGGGCGGCAGGCTCGCGCCCGGGCTCGCCCCGCGCCGCGCCACAGGCTCGCGCACTCAGCAGGTTGGGCTGTGGTGGTGGCAGCTGTGGAGCTGGAGCGCTGCGTGTGAGAGGTCCCAGACGCGTCTGCGGCTCCGGCTCCGCCACCCTCGCCTCAGTCTCTGTGCCGGGTGCTGAGAGGGGAACGGCTCTAGCCTCGGGACCCCCGAGCACACCCCTGGCTGCTTCCGACACCGCCCTCCTTCCTTTCCCAGCTGCGGGCCTCGCTCGGTGCTAGGCGACTCCGAGGGGAGGCGGCGGCGACGGCTGCCTGTGAGAGGAGCCTTGTTCTCCAGCCTTGCTCCGCTGCCGGGCCCTGCAGGGGCCGAGAGAGCTCGGCGCCGACCCTTCCTCTAGCCTCCCCGTCAACCGGTTGGAGCGGCGTCGGTCTGAGAGGTCTCTGGGCTGAGGCGGCGGCAGCTCCTCCGGCTCCATCATGTCCGCGGGCGGAGACTTCGGGAATCCGCTGAGGAAATTCAAGCTGGTGTTCCTAGGGGAGCAGAGCGGTGAGTGCGCGGCTCCCCCACTCCTGGCAGCTGGCAGTGGCTTCCCCGCACCGCCCCCAGTGCGGCCCTTCTGTCCGCGGAGGCTCCCTGCGGGCCTCGTGGTCGCGCTTCCTTCCACCCCCTAGCCCTTGAGCCTGTTCGCCGACCCTTGTTAGCCACACATTCCTCTTCGCCATGATCCGTCGCTCGGATTCTGACCCTTCCGTCCCCCACTCCGCCCGCTCCTTTCCCCGCAGCCCGGCCCTCTCCCGTGGATCTGCCTTCCCCACTCCTCACCCCGCCCAGCCCCAGCCTCCTGTCCATCCCTTTCTTCCTCGGGTCTCCGTCGTCTCACCGACCCCAGCTCCCTTCCTTGAGCCCCACCCTTGTTCCTTGCTCTGATCCCAGTTGCTCAGCTCGGTGAGGCCCACACCGGCGAACCGGCCCTCTTCAACCTTGCGCCGGGAGGGTGGGATCTGGGCGTTGTTTTCCCCAGAGGCTTGGCCCCGAGAAGTGCGGATCTTATGGAAGTGGGGGAGGGGGTCCTAGGAAATTCTTGGATTGTTTTCACCTGGGTGGGGAATGGGTCTGGGTTATAGAGGATATATATCTGAATTGGAGGCGACTTGATGGAATGGTTGGGGAGTGAGGGAGTGGCGGCGGCAGTAGCGGTTTTTGCCCCTTGGGTTAGGCTGTGGCCTGTTGGAAAACCTCGTTTTCTTCTCTTGACTTTCATCCCTGGCGATTCTTTGGCAGTGTTCATGCTTTTCCAGTCTCTGCCAGATGCTATGTCATGATCGTCTTACTTGGAATTTTTCACATCTCACCTCTCCTTTTTCTGCTTCAACACGAAGCGCAGTGTCTGATTCTCCTCACGGTGGTGCAAACAGGAATTACTGGAGAAATGTTGATTATTCCATTTCTTCTTGAGTATTTTCCAATTATATATTCAGGATTCCTTAGGGAGAGAAGGCTTTGGAATAACGAACATCTTTGTTTTGTAGGGTTTCCTTTGGGGATAGGGAGTAACAGAGTAGAGAAGGGATAGATTCATCATCCAGTTATCTAAATTCGATTCGAATATATAATACCATTTTGGCTAAATGATTCTTTTATGGTTAATATTCCATAGTATCTGATGAGTGAAATTGTTATCTCATTTACTTGGTCAGGCTCCTGCTGTCATTGTACTTTGTGTTGGGTATAAGGTTCTAATTTTCTGATGGCTGTCTCTAAAAATTACTTCTCGTGGTAATTCCAATTTTATGCTGTATTATGCAAACTTCACACTCTGCAGTTTAGAGATTATCATCCTCCATTATTTTTCTCACACTTTTCTTATCTTTAAAATTGAGACATTGAGAGGTTAGTTCCTCCCGAGTCATCAGACATTGAGTTACATGGTAGGTGTTTTAGGTTAGGCTATAGAAGACATTTATTTCTTTTGATTGGAAAGAAGATAACTGATATAAATTCAGAGCTCTTATTACTGCTCTGAACTATTTATACTAATTTGTGTGGCATTAAAGTAGGTTAATAATAGTTGCAAAATTGCTTCCAGTTAGACCTGATAAGTTGTTTTTCTCCCTTCATACATAATCTTTTCTCCCTGCCCTCTTACCAAGTCTCCTTTTTGCTTTTTTTTGCTATGCAAATATAAACTTGTTTCTTTAAGTGACTTAGTAAGACCTATGAGATTGATCCCTGTCCAGGTATTTTATGACAATTTCAGGACAGTGACATACATAAAATACAGCCTGTTGGTTATTATTGATAAATAGGATCTAAAGTGCTTATTGTGCACTCAGGGATGTTATTGCCTGCCTTACATTGTGATGCAGAGCTATTTAGTTTGCATGAAAAATCCATTAATCTCTGTCCTAGGAAGTTTTTAGTATGAATAGAAATCATACTTGATTTCTGTTGAATTTCTTGAGTATTCTAATTCACATTGCAGAGTTTTATGGCTTCTCATTTCTTAGTTTCTTCAAGTCTTTACTAACTCCCCTTCCTTCCACCATAATTCCTGAAGCCATCTTAGATTTTTTTTTAAGTAGACTTGATTTTTTAGAACAGTTTTAGATTTACAGAAAAATTAAGAAGATCATGCAGAGGTTTCCCATATAGCCCCACCCAATATCCCATATTATTAACGTATTAGTAAGGTACATTTGTTACCATTAATGAACCAACATTGATACATTATTAACTAAAGTCTATAGTTTATTCAGATTTCCTTAATTTTTATTTTTTTCTGTTTCAGCATTCAGTTCAGGATACCACACTACATTTGGTTGTCCTGTCTCCTTAGGCTCCTCTTAGTTTTTTTAGTATTGTGTTTACATGCTTTTTAACTCTGTGGAACTGTGAGCTTAATTATCTTTTGAGGCTACTACATTGCTAAGTAATACCATCCAGTAGCTTTGGAAAGACGGATCTCTGTTTTCACAGGCAGTGTCTGTAGTTTTCGTATGCATTAGCAGAGGTCTGTAGAGTCAGTGTCATCGTGTTTTCTTTTTTTAAATTAATTAATTAATTTATTTTTGGCTGAGTTGGGTCTTTGTTGCTGCGCGCGGGCTTTCTCTAGTTGCGGCGAGCAGGGGCTTCTCTTCATTGCGGTGCGCAGGCTTCTCATTGCAGTGGCTTCTCTTGATGCGGAGCACCGGCTCTAGGCGCGCGGGCTTCAGTAGTTGTGGCTCACGGGCTCTAGAGCACAGGCTCAGTAGTTGCGGCGCATGGGCTTTGTTGCTCCGTGGCATGGGGGATCTTCCCGGACCAGGGCTTGAACCCGTGTCCCCTGCATTGGCAGGCGGATTCTTAACCACTGTGCCACCAGGGAAGCCCAGTCCATGCCATCTTGATTTAACTCTTCATGAATTTTTTATTTTTAGGTTTTAGAATTCCACAGTTCAGCTTTCAGACTAATCTGTGGCAAGGCCTTGTTTGTTTCCTTAATGGCATTGACCACATTTCTAATTCTTACTTGTGTTTGTTTTTGTCTATTTCCCACAGCAGAATGCAGGTCCCATGAAGATTAAAAATTATTAAATTTTTTGTTCATTGTATCCCCAGTGCCTAGAATAGTGCCAGGCTTGTAGTGGGTACTCAGAATGAATGGTGGTTGAATGTAATAGTAACCACAGCTAGTAGTCATCTTTGTTATGGTAAAGTCTACATTTTTTCCTTGCGCATTTAGTAGTTTAACAATAACTCTTTTTATTGGCCCCACATGAAGCTTGTGGGATCTTAGTTCCCCCACTAGGGATTGAGCCTGGGCCCCGGCAGTGAAAGCGCTGAGTACTAACCACTGGACTGCCAGGGAATTCCCAACAATAACATTTTATACTTATATTATTTGATTGTATATAGAGATACTCCAGATGCTCGAGAGCAGGGATTCCAATAATTTATATATAACCTTCACGGTGTAACTAAAAAAAAACAAAAAAACAACAACTGACCTGAATTTTATACTTTTTTTTTGAGTTGGACAAAATTAGTTTTGTTAAAGTTATTTTTAAATTATTTGCTATTAGTATAGCACCTAAAAGTATGTCAAGTGATTATTAAAGACATGTTCATGGAACAGATTTGAAGTTAGGTAGACTATTTAGCTTTTCAAAAACTTAAGGTTCTGGGGACCTCCCTGGCGGTCCAGTGGTTATGACTCCACGGTTCCACTGCAGTGGGTACTGGTTCCATCCCTGGTCGGGGAAATAAGATCCCGCATGCTGCGTGACACAGCCAAAAAAAAATAAGTTTCTGTATTCTATAATGAAGATGAATTGTTTCAGTATATGAAGCCTCATATTGAATTAATGATACCAATCTTGGTAATCTTCGTGTAATTCTTACAGTTTCTTTATATTTCAGTACTATACATGGTTTAATAAAGAAATGTTGAAATACACAGCTTGAACCTGAAGTTTCTTTAAGGAACCTCTTTTGTTACCACCTTTGGCTATTGTCTTGAAATACAGAGGCAATTTTAGGAGTGGTTTAGAGTAGAAGGTAATACTTACAAACAAATGTTATGAGTTACAAATTAGGAAATGTAATTTCAAAAAGGAACACATACCTGGCCTAGTACTACTTATTTTTTCACTTTTTATTACCTTTTTTTAAAAAATTTTTATTTATTTATTTATTTTATTTTTGTCTGTGTTGGGTCTTCGTTTCTGTGCAAGGGCTTTCTCTAGTTGCGGCAAGAGGGGGCCACTCTTCATCGCGGTGCGTGGGCCTCTCACTATCGCAGCCTCTCTTGTTGCGGAGCACAGGCTCCAGGCACGCAGGCTCAGTAGGTGTGGCTCACGGGCCTAGTTGCTCCGCGGCATGTGGGATCTTCCCAGACCAGGGCTCGAACCCGTGTCCCCTGCATTGGCAGGCAGACTCTCAACCACTGCGCCACCAGGGAAGCCCTTTATTACCTTTTTTACATCAGTTCTTTTGAATTATAACATGCTGTGTTGGGAAAAAGTGTCTTAATGTCCGAGACTAGGAATACTGAACAGTTTAGATTGGCTAGATCAGTGATCTTAAACTTTTTCTTCTCAAGAACCTCTCAAGATGCTCTTACAAATTGTTGAGGCTTCTAAAGAGCTGTTTATGTGGTTTATATCACTATTTACTGTGTCAAAAGTTAACTGAGAAAATTGTTTAATATTTAATTCATTTAAAAAGAATAGTGTTAAATCCATTACATGTTGACATAATTTTAATGAAAGAGAACTGTTTTTCAAACAATAATTTAGTGAGGGAGTGGCATTGTTTTACATATTTGCAAATCTCTGTAATGTCTGGTGTATTAAAAGTCATCTGCTTCTCACAGCTGCTTCTGCATTCAGTCTCTTGTAATATCACACATCACGTAGGCTCTGGAAACTCCACTATACACTCACGAGAGAACAAAAGTGAAAAAAGCCAAATAACATCTTGATATTATGAAAGTGGTTTTGACCCTCAGGAGAGTAGTGGCCCAGCCAAAGGGTCCTGGGGATCCTGGGAGTTGGTGGGCTGCATTTTGAGATCTGCTAGTTTCTAGATGATATTAAGCCATTTGTATCTTGTAGCTTCATATTGCATTTATTTATTTTTTTAACATTCATTTATTATTTTTGGCTGCATTGGGTTAGTTGCAGTGCTCGGGCTCTTCATTGTGGTGCATGGGCTTAGTTGCCTGTGGGATCTTAGTTCCCCAACCGGGGTTCGAACCCACGTCCCCGGCATTGGAAGGTGGATTCTTAACCAATGGACCACCAGGGAAGTCCCCATATTGCATTTAGAACAGTCAAAGGGAGTTTTTTCCATATCTTGTTTTGAAGTCTTAAAACTAATCAGTACAGCTAGTGATTACGAGCACAGAGCCTGGGTTTTATATTTTAGCCCTGCTCACTGACCTTGGGCAGATTATTGACTTTTTTATGCTTTAACTTCCTTATCTATAAAATAAAGATAATAGGACCTATCATATAGCGTTATTGTGAAGATTAAATTAGTTAATAAATGTAAAGCATTTAGAAGAGTGCCTGGCACATGTTTGCTGAAAACTGCCACTATGTCAATTATCAATAGTTTGTATATTTCTTAAGAGCCTACTCTTAAGAAATGTACATTTCATCATGGAAGAAACATATAATACCTAATACAATGTAGTGCAGTGAGTGCAGCTGCTTTGAAAAGTAGAGTTAAAAGATACAGAGAAGTGACAGGGGAGCATGGAATTTCAGGGAAGGTATTGACACATTATAAATATGACTGACTAAAAGTTTAAGGATCTTCTAGTTGAAATTCTTGATTTAGAGCATTCCAAAGTTGGAGGAGACTTGAAGAAGTCACCCAATCCATTTCTCTTAGGGCTTTAAACTGGATTGCTATTTTTCCCCTCTAACTTTATTTTTAACAGTTAACACAATCACATAGTTCACAAATCAAAATTATGTAAAAAGATATACTTTCAGAAAACTTACTGCTACCCCTGTTCCTGTGACCTCATTCCCCACCCCCTCCTCTATTAGTAATTATATATATATATACTATTTTCTTATGTATATTCTGGGATTTCTTTATGCAGACACAAGCAAATATGAATACAATTTTTTATTCTTCCTTACATACGAGGTATCAGATTTTATTCTGCTTCTTGCTTTTTTTCCCTTAACGATAACTCCTAGAGAGATGTTTTCCCATTAGTACTTAGAGCACTTTCCCATTCTGTTGTTTTGTTTCTAAATACAATTTTTTTGATTTAGAATAGTTTTAGGTATACAGAAAAATTGCAGAGATAATACGGAATTCCTGTATACTCTACACCAGCTTCCTCTGTAATTAACAGCTCATGTGTACATTTTTCACAACTAATGTACCAGTATTGATACATTATTATTAACCAAAGTCCATATTTTATTTCGATACTTTATTTCGATTTCTTTAGTTTTTTTCCTAATGTCTTTTTTCTGTTCCAAGATCCCACCTAGGATACTACATTTGATTTAGTTGTTAGATTTCCTTAGGCTGTTCTTGTCTGTGACAATTAAACTGGACCACTCTTAAGTTACTTCATTCTAAGAGATCTCCAGGAGAACATATTTTGTAATTTTTAGTATTAAACTTCCCTGTTCTGAAATTCTCAAATCTATTCCCTTACTATTGTAGTTAAGTTTTTTCTTCTTAGGTAGGCAATATATAGTGATAAAGGCAGCTCGAGAGACAGACTTTGGTTCTAATCTTGAACCCCGTGTTTACAGTGTGATCTTGGACAGTTTATTTAACCTTTCTAAATTCTTTTCATTTCTGATATGCAGTACTAACCTGGCAGTGTTGTTTTCCCCATCCTCTAAATATAGATATTATACATTTTGGTTAGATCAGTATTTAATCTTCACATTATTGTTATTAGGTAATGGTATTCACAGCTGAGCTGTATAGTATACTGATTACTTGTACTATATTCCGTATTTTTTTTTTCCTTTGTGTCACTATTTGACTTCCTTTTTTTCTTAATTATCTCCAAACTCTTTACCAGTAGTGTAGATCTCAGTTATTTGAATGCATCAGGTTTGCCTGGGACATCTCTCCCAGAACCTTCTGACCTCTTCTAATTTATACTGTTGTATAATAGTTACCCTCCAGAATTGATGTACAACTGTCAACGTGTGAGCTTTACTTTCATTTGGAGGATTTCCTTCTCTCTTGTGTTGGATGGATCCCTTGTTTCTCAGATTACTTTTTTCTTCTTTGTTTTACTCATTACGTTGACTGTATCCACCAGTAGGTAGCTTCCTAATAAAGGGAACATGAGAGGAAGTTTTTTGAGACCTTTATGTCTGAAAATGTGTTTGTACAACCTTTACACTGAAGTTTGGTGGGGTTTAGAAATTTGGGTTGGATATATTCTTCCTTCAGAAATTTGAAGACAAATGTATTGCCTTGTAGAGTCTAGTATTGCCATTATGACTCTTGGTATTTTGATCTTTCATAATGATGTGTTTATTTTCATTTAATGTGCTGAGTAATAGGTATAAATATTTTCAAACTGGAAACTTAAGTTGTTTATTTTCAGGAAATTTTCTTGACTTAACTAGTATGATATTCTCTTCTCCATTTTCAGTTCTCTCTGGAATTCTTATTAGACCTCCTGGATTGATCCTCTAGTTGTATCTTATCTTGCCCCTTTTTCATGTATTTGTTTCTGTTTTAATTCTTAAAAAATTTTCTCAACTTTCTTTTACCCTATTACATTTTATTTCTGCTATCACTTTAATTTCAAAGAGCTCTTTGTTTTCTGATTGTTTCTCTCTATAACATCTTTTTGATTCTAGTGTCTTCTCTTGTCGTTAAAATTTTTTTTAATTGAAGTATAGTTGATTTTCAACATTGTGTTAATTTCTGCTGTATCTCTTGTCATTTTGAGGATATTAAAGAGATATATGGCTTTCTTTTCAATACTCAGTTTTTTGTAAATTGCTTTTCACTTGTTTATTCTAGTTTTTCTATTTCTTGTTTGATGTGGTCCTCAAAGAACTAGTATTCTTGACTGTCCTTCTGTTTAAGAGTTGAGCACTAAAAATTTGATTTTAAGCTCTTTTGTGGGTTTATTGGGCTTCTCTGTAGGACAATCTGGCTGAGTTATTTTGGGGGGAAGAAATCTCTAATGTTAGCTCTTTTAAGTCTTTTTGCTGGTCACATTTCTTTTTTTTTTAAATTAATTAATTAATTTTAATTTTTGGCTGCTTTGGGTCTTCGTTGCCGCACGCAGGCTTTCTCTAGTTGCGGGGAGCGGGGGCTACTCTTTGTTGCGGTGTGTGGGTTTCTCATTGCGGTGGCTTCTCTTGTTGCAGAGCATGGGCTCTAGGCACGTGGGCTTCAGTAGTTGTAGCACGCAGGCTTCAGTAGTTGTGGCTTGCAGGCTCTAGAGCTCAGGCTCAGTAGTTGTGGCACAGGGGCTTAGTTGCTCCGCGGCATGTGGGATCTTCCCAGACCAGGGCTTGAACCCATGTCCCCTGCATTGGCAGGCGGATTCTTAACCACTGCACCACCAGGGAAGTCCTGCCAGTCACATTTCTTAAAGAAGAGTTGTCCAGTGTCCTGCTGGAGAGGATAAGATTGGTTGCCAGCTTTCTTGGAGCTGAATGGATACAGGGTTTGAAGATAACACCAGAGTATATGAATTTAATTTACTTTGTTTTTAATACTGTTTGTACTTTAGCCTTCGCTTGAACTTGTATTCACCAGTCCAGAAACCCTCTATTTTCCTTTCTCATAGCATAATCTATAATCTTCTGATGAAGTGGGAGAGGAACCTGGCTGTGTGGAATAGAGGAGGGGATGTGAGGGTGTGAGTCTCCCTTTTAAACAGATTTTCATCCATTCCTTTCATTTTTAGCACCATCTTTACCCTTATTTCTAGATGTACTTGGTGCCTACATTGGGGGGGGGGTTCTTTGGCACAAATCAGATTGTTTCTCAGCTTTCCCCATTGTCAGTTTAAAATTGATCTTTATAGAATCTATTAGGTCAGGTACCACTTTGCATTTGCTTTCTAGCTTCTAACTGATATTCTGAGAATTGACACATTTCAACATTTAGAATTGCTTAGGGTTTTCAGTTTCTGTTCTTTTTTTTCTCTTTTCTTAAAAATAAATTTATTTATTTTTGTCTGCACTGGGTCTCCGTTGCACGAGGGCGTTCTCTAGTCGCGGCGAGCGGTGGCTACTCATCGTTGTGGTGCACGTGCTTCTCATTGCAGTGGCTTCTCTTGTTGCAGAGCACAGGCTCTAGGTGCGTGGGCTTCAGTAGTTGTGGCATGCGGGCTCAGTAGTTGTGGCTTGCGGGCTCTAGAGTGCAGGCTCAGTAGTTGTAGCACACGGGCTGAGTTGCTCCACGGCACGTGGGATCTTCATGGACCAGGGCTCGAACCTGTGTCCCCTGCATTGGCAGGCGGATTCTTAACTGCTGCACCACCAGGGAAGTCCCTCCTCTTCTTTTTAAAAAGTACATTTTATAAAATTAAAACCAACTCATTTATATCCACGTTTATAGCAGCATTATTCATAGTAGCCAAAAGGTAGAAGCAATCCAAGTGTTCATCCATGGATGAATGGGTAGACAAAACATGGTACTGTGTATACATACAATGAAATATTTTTTTTTATATAGACAAATCACATCTAACTTCTTTATTTATTTATTTATTTAACACACACTGTATTTTATTTTTACAAGCGATAAACAGACTGACACCAAAGAATATACAAATCAATTTTCACTGCAAAGTAAAGGAGCTGTTACAGTGGAGGATTACTGGACTGAATGTCAATATTATGACATATAGTATGAGTGTGTTTCGTGTTTGGTAATTGCAATCATTGTTGCTTTTGTTGTGGTCATCCATTTACAATGCTTGGTGTCATACAATGAAATATTATTCAGCCTTAAAAAGGAAGAAAATTCTGACACATGCTTTAACATGGATGAACCTTGATGACGTTATGCTAAGTGAAATAAGCCCATCACAAAAGGACAAATACTGTATGATTTTTTAAACTAACTGATACTAAGCATTACTGTTATCTCAACCTGCCATTGTGAGAGTGCATAAAACCTTGCCCAGACACCCCGCATAGACTTCTCTTTGAGATGAAGTCCAAACTCTTCTGCCCTAGTTAGACCCTTTCAGAGTCTGGATTCTACCTTCCTATCTCTAACCTTGTTGGTAGAACTCATCTTTACCTATTACTGTTAGACAGGTTTTTTTTTTTTTTTTAAGTTTAAAAAAAAATCATCATTAAGGTGTTACATGCTGTAGAGAACACACATCTTTGCATTTTAAGTTTTCTGTTCTAAGAATCATAGAATCTTACAGGTCATTTATCTGTTTAACAGATGTCCACTATGTGCCAAGCATAGAGCTAGGTCCCGGGGGATGTAGTTTTTAACAGATCAGGTATAATCTCTGTTCTCTTCTTGTTTATGGTCTGGGAGGGAGCAGTAAAGTAGATTTAAATCTTTATATTTGTACCTTCCAACCTCTGTTCTTGGACCTCCCCTCCAATCCATCCATCACATTGATATCAGAGTGAACTTTATAAAAATGTAAATCAGAGTAACTTCTTATTAAAAACAAAAACATTTTGACTGTGTTTAATGCCACAGAATAGTACACTTAAAAATGGTTAAAATGGTAAATCTTATGGTATAGTTTATCACAATAAAATTTTTAAAAAATTGTAAAAACTCAAAAAAACCCACCTTTGTAGGTTGGTTTTTTTTTGTTTTTTGTTTTTTGTTTTTTGCTTTTGCTTAAATCACTCTTAGAATAAGGTCTAAAATCTTTCCAAATGATCTACATTGCTCACACTGAAATTTTTGGCTCCTCCCCATCCGTCCATTCTTGAGCATATCTCCCACCATCTCTCTCTGTTTCAGCCATACTGACCTTTTTTAAGTTATAACTCTTAACCGATCTCCATCTTGTTATATATTTCCTCTTCTCCTTTGTCAGATTAACTCCAGCTTATCCTTTAGCTTCAAGAAACTTCTTCAAGCCTTTGCTGACTTCCTCAGAGTAGTTTAGTTTCCCATTCTTTATAGACTGTCAACACTGTCCTTCTCCTTGCTGCCTTTAATACAATTGTAATTATTTGTCTGTTAAAATTTCTGTTTTCCATTTGTTCTGTAAGTTCCACAGAGGTAGCGTTCATGAATTTATTGTTCATTGCTGTATTCAAAGCACATTGCATAGTGCTTGGCATATAGCGGGAGCTCACTAAATATTTTCAAATAAGTGAATGATGTATGATTTTTTACCATACTTAGTTTCAGAAAGGCTTTGAGGTAGCTTGCTACCTCAAAAATACACATAAAAGAGGATAATTAAAAGAAAAACAGAATAAGACAAAAAAACCTAACGTAGGAGGAGAAAGGTTTGATATGCCAAGTATCTGGTATGAATCTGAAGCGTCAGTGGCTCAAGATGAGGAAAATGATGACTCGGAAAAGGCTATTGGATTTATCAAGAACTAATTGATAATTTTTAAAAAGTGGTCTCAGTAGAGTTTTGGAGAGTCAAGAAGTCAGTCGTTATAAATGGCATATTTGAAGAGTGAGTTTGTGATTTAACCAAATATGTTTCTGGGTTCTTAAAGGATTATTTAACCCCTTTATTATGGGAAAATTTAAACATATAAAAAGGTACAGAGAATAGTGTCATGAGCCCCCATAAACTCGTACTGAGCCTCAACAATTATCCCCCCCGCCCCCACATACCAGGGTGAGTTGAAGAAAATCCCATATATCCTATCATTGCAAATATTTTGGTATGATTGCTAAAAGATGAGAACTTTCTTATTGGTATATTCTTGACATTCATGGATATAGTTGCCCACAGAGGCCTTTATTTTTGGGATACTTCGCATTACATGGTTTGAGACTTAACATTTTAGGATCTCTAAATCTTTGCTATCCAATTGAGCTTTCTGTGATGGAGGAACTGTCCCATATTTGTGCTGTTTAATATGGTGGTGGCTACAGTGACTGAGAACTGATTTCAAAATTTTATTTCACTTTAATTTCAGTAGTCTCATGTGGTTAATTAACCCTTTATCTGGCTTTAACCATCCTCTTAAAACTGAAGAATATCCCTTTCAGAGATCTATGCATGTGTACTTTAAATTATCTACATAATCAAGGTGAGTTGATTATAATAGGGAAGTAGAGAATGTGATGACTCATGGATTTAGACAGATTTTAGGCCACCTCTGGACTAAAGATATTTGATCTGTATTACTTAAGGCTGCACAAAATCCATTTTTAGATCTTTTAAATCTCTGTCCTTGGTGTCTAGCATAATGTCCTTCATACAGGCAACCATAAAATATTGAATCTGTCCAGTCATTAGGAATCTGAGTAAACAGGTCTTTCTTTCTTCTTTAAGCAGGTGACAGAAGCACCAACATATTGACATTAAGTAAATAGGACAAAACTAGATGGCTATTGAAGTTACTAATTTGCAAACCTTTTATGTTTGTTTATCAAGTTGTTTAATATGGAATGTTTCTTTCCTTTGGCCTGTGAAACTTCTATAGTTAATGTGATATGGGGGGAAAGTTCTGGGGCAGGAGTTAGGGATACTGAACTGTGGTCTTTGCTCTGCCACCTTATACATTATGAGCTCTTAAAGCGTTCATTTTAACCTCTCTAGGTAAAATGAGAAGAATCTACCCATATAATACGGCCTGCAGAGATGGTCCTCTGTAGGCTCCACCCAGAGACTTAATGTCAGCACCTCTCATATATTCCTACCTATTTAATGCTCTCAGAGCTTTCAGAAATTGAAAGTAGTTCCTCTTCACAGAAAGACTGAGTATGTTTAGTTTTATTTATTTATTTAATATTTTATTTATTGTATTTATTTATTTTTGGCTGTGTTGGGTCTTCATCGCTGCTCACGGGCTTTCTCTAGTTGCAGCGAGCGGGGGCTGCTCTTCATTGCGGTGCGTGGCCTTCTCATTGTGGTGGCTTCTCTTGTTGCAGAGCACGGGCTCTACGCACGTGGTCTTCAGTAGTTGTGGCACGAGGGCTCAGTAGTTGTGGCTCACGGGCTCTAGAGCACACAGGCTCAGTAGTTGTGGCGCACGGCTTAGTTAGTTGCTCCGTGGCATGTGGGATCTTCCTGGACCAGGGCTCGAACCCATGTCCCTTGCATTGGCAGGCGGATTCTTAACCACTGCGCCACCAGAGAAGCCCCCCCTTTAAAAAAAAAAAAATTATTTATTTATTTATTTTTGGCTGCATTGGGACGTTTAGTTTTAAATAAAGCATTCCTTTTGTTCTTTCAAAATTCTTTAGTTGAACTTTCCTCTCCAAAATATTGTACATTTGTTTTCAAAATCTCTGATACTGCAATAATTAGTCTTCTGTGTAAAAACAATCTAAATGGTTATTTCAACCTCAGTCTGATTGATATTATTCTAAATACTGTGATGATTTATTTTTATTTTTCAGAATTTTTTCATTTGTGCCTGGTTATGGCTTGAAGTGTGTGTTCTTCCCATATTCGTATGTTGAAGTTTAACCTCTAGTACCTCAGATGCAACTGGTTAAGGTGAGGTCCTCCTGGGGTAGGATGGGCCGCTATACAGTATGACTTGTGTCCTTATAAAAAGGGGAAATTTGGACACAGATATACACAGAGAGAATGCCATCTGAAGGTGAAGGCAGAGATCAGGGTGATGCTTCTGTACACCAAGGGATGCCAAGGACTGCCAGCAAACCACCAGAAGCTAGGGAAGAGGCTTGAAACAGATTCTTTTCACAGCCCTCAGAAGGAATTAACTCTGCCAACACCTTGATTTTGGATTTGTAGCCTCCAGAACTGTGAGACAATAAATTTCTGTTGTTTAAACCGTTCAGTTTGTGGTACTTTGTTATAGCAGCCCTAGCAAACTAATACAATGCTTAATATCGCTTTGCAACCAAATATAGAAATATAGCACCTCCTGACAGCTGTAATGGTTAATGTGTATTTCCTGTCAAACTATCAATACTAAATATCAACTGACATTTGATTACTTACTACAGATCAGACCCTGTTGTAAGTACTTTACAGTCTTAACTAGTTTAACCCTTAAAACCAACTCCGTGAGATCTTTGGAGAAGTGGTTGATTTCAGGGCTGGGGCAGGGAAAATACAAAATAAGCTGGAGAGTATTGTGGTGCCAGAAAATAAGGAAGTGTTTATGAAGGGATGGGGACATGTTGAAAGGGCACAGGAGCCAATGTGAAAGAGCGCCCAATAGGGAAAGTTGGAAATTTTTGAGCAACAAAATAAATAATGGTGATATTGGATTATAACCCACATAATTAAGATATTTATGAATACATATTTAAATAAATAGATAAGAAAGTACCGCTCTTAATAGTAGATAGAATGAGGGAAATAGAAAATCACCACTGGAATACCATAGTGCTAATTGCTACAGGCAAGATCCATTTGATGAATGCTAAAATCAGAGGGCAAAATTTTGTGAAGACACAGGATATTTGAATAATCTCAAAGTATCTTCCTCAAGATATTTATTATTTACAAGGAGAAAAACAGTAACTTATGGTAGAGAAACTGTGGAGATTGCCATAATCAAGTGATCAAGGTTAACATCACTAGGAATAAGACATTAATATGACATCATGTATTTCTTTTATGATGCACTGAGAAAGGCACATCAGTTCTGTGGTGGTCTTGTCAAAAATGTATGACCTCATTCTAATGAGAAAACATTAGACAAATCTAAATTGAGGGACATTACACAAAATAACTGACCAGTTTTCTTTGCACGTGTCGAGGTCATAAAAACAGGAAAGATGAGAGGAGACCAAGGAGGTTTGTAACTTTTCTGTAAAATAAAAAGTTGACATAGAAAACAAACTTATGGTTACCAAGGGGGAAAGGTGGGGAGGGATAAATTAGGAGTTTGGGATTAGCAGATACAAACTACTATATATAAAATAGATAAACAACAAAGTCCTATGGTATAGCACAGGGAACTATATTCAGTATCTTGTAATAAGCTATAATGAAAAAGAATATAGCAACAACAACAACAACAAAATATATATATATAAAAAACAGTCACTTTGCTGTATACCAGAAACTAACACAACATTGAAATCAAATATATTTCAATGAAAAAAAGTTGAAATATTCCTATAAGATAGGTACTACTGTTATTCTTATTTTACCATGAGGAAATTCAGGCACAGATAGGTTAAATAACTTGTCTCAGTAGTATATACAGTTAGTAACTGGCCAAACTTGGGTTTCAGCTCAACAGCCTGGTTCTAGAGCTCCAGTACTAAGACACTAAACTATACAACCTTTCCTTGATAAATTTTGTATAGGTAGAAGATGTGCAGAAAGTACAGGATACTTTGGTGTTCCCAAAACCATAAGAGTGAAAAAACTGTAATCATCTCTGGAAAGTTGAGCTATATGAACTAAATGTTAGATAAGATTAAGTGTTTCTCAGGTATTTTGCTATACTGGACTTTTGTAATTTATATGACAAAATTCTTAATACATGTAACTTACAGTTAAGTAGAGAGTAAGATAAACAAATTAGTTTTAAAATTCAGTGACTTTGAGGACTTCCCTGGTGGCTCAGTGGTTAAGAATCCACCTGCCAATGCAGGGGCACGGGTTCGATCCCTGGTCCAGGAAGATCTCACATGCCATGGAGCAACTAAGTCTGTACACCACAACTACTGAGCCTGCGCTCTAGAGCCTGTGAGCCACAACTACTGAGCCCATGTGCCACAAATACAGAAGCCCGCGTGCCTAGAGCCCGTGCTCTGTAACAAGAGAAGCCACCGCAATGAGAAACACCACAACGAAGAGTAGCCCCTGCTCGCCACAACTAGAGAAAGGCTGTGTGCAGCACCGAAGACCCTATGCAGCCAAAAATAAATTAATTAATTACAAAAAAGAAAGTTTAAAAATTCAATGGCTTTGATAAAATTTGCTTTGTTGATGATTGTGTTACTGGCTGACACTGAATAAGAAGTAATAAGAATCACTTCACATGTTGCTTATACACAAGGAAAATCATAGGTTTGTTTAATCATGGAATTAAAATGTGATATTCAAATGAGAATTGTCCAGTCACATCAAGAAGGCAAAAGTACAACTGAAAAAAGTCTTTGGATTTGTAATATCTTACAGAAAAGATAATAACTTGTTAATTTGCAATTCTAAGATCTGAACAATAAGAGAAAGGCTTAAGCTGAAACATAGTGAATTTTTTTTTTAACATCTTTATTGAGTATAATTGCTTTACAATGGTGTGTTAGTTTCTGATGTATAACAAAGTGAATGAGCTATAGGTATACATAGATCCCCATATCTCCTCCCTCTTGCATCTCCCTCCCATCCTCCCTATCCCGCCCCTCTAGGTGGACACAAAGCACTGAGCTGATCTCCCTGTGCTATGAAACATAGTGAATTTAAGTCATATATATGGAAGAATTTCCTGACTGAAAAGGTTGTAGAAATATTAAGAGTGGGTTATGAAATCACCTGGAGATATTTCCTTTTTTATTTTTATTTTTTTTATTTTTTTAAAAAAATTCTTTATTTTATTTATTTATTTTCGGCTGTGTTGGGTCTTCATTTCTGTGCGAGGGCTTTCTCCAGTTGCGGCAAGCGGGAGCCACTCTTCATCGCGGTGCGCGGGCCTCTCACTATCGCGGCCTCTCTTGTTGCAGAGCACAGGCTCCAGACGCACAGGCTCAGTAGTTGTGGCTCACGGGCCTAGTTGCTCCGCGGCATGTGGGATCTTCCCAGACCAGGGCTCGAACCCGTGTCCCCTGCATTGGCAGGCAGATTCTCAACCACTGCGCCACCAGGGAAGCCCCGATATTTCCTTTTTTAAACAGAGAAATGATTTCTTGGAAGAGCTAGGCATACTCAGACGGAACCAGTAGTATACCTACAATACTTAACAGTTTTCTAATTTGTATTGTATAGAACCATATTTGTTGATAATTAAATATTCTTGTTAGTTTTAGTTGGGCTTCCTTGCCTCAATATATGCTTCCTTTTATCAGAACTTCTTCTTCCTTTTTTTTTTTTTTTTTTTTTTAATAATGGAGACATTCATTTGGATTTTCCTACAGGATGGTAGTTATTATTAGTAGCTCACACTTATTTTTTTTTTAATTAATTAATTAATTTATTTTTGCTGTGTTGGGTCTTCGTTTCTGTGCGAGGGCTTTCTCTAGTTGCAGCAAGCAGGGGCCACTCTTCATCGCGGTGTGCGGGCCTCTCACTATCGCACCCTCTCTTGTTGCAGAGCACAGGCTCCAGATGCGCAGGCTCAGTAATTGTGGCTCACGGGCCTAGTTGCTCCGCGGCATGTGGGATCCTCCCAGACCAGGGCTCGAACCCGTGTCCCCTGCATTAGCAGGCAGATTCTCAACCATTGCGCCACCAGGGAAGCCCTATCAGAACTTCTTGATGACTGAGTGAATAAATTTATATAATACAGAATAAATTATATGGCATGGGTTGGGAGTGGGACAGGAAGAAACGTATTAGAACATAATGCTGTATGAAGTTTTGCGTGTATGGTGGCACAGGAGTATTAAGTACAAATGTTAAAATACTGTTGGAAGAAAAATGAATAGCCACGGTGTTCAGGATAAGATTAGTTAGGCTTTGATTGAAATGGTCATTTAAATTGCCTTTATATAGGAGGATATAAAGAATGTACTGTTAGGGATTTTGAAAACTATTTTGGAGAAATAAGCTTAGCTGAAGAGATTTGAATGAATACAGAAGAAATACAAATACAGAAGGAATGCAGTTCTAAAATTAGATATGTCTAATCTTTCTATGAAAAGGAGCTATTTTAATTTCCGGAAACTAAATAGCTTCCAAGAAGTATTGATCATAAATGGGTAGGAATATATGAAAGGGTGCTAAAATATGTCTTTGGACAATGTAAAAGAGCTACCTAAGTGGACTATACTCTTTCTCTGGAGTTTTGGGTTACCCTCAATACAAGGAAGATACAACAACTTGAATGCTGACCAGATGAGACATTGAGATCCTGATCTACTATTTGGAGATTCTGTCTTTTTTTTTTTAATTCATTCATTCATGCATGAATGAATGGGTCTTAGTCTTAGTTGTGGCCCGCGGGATCTTTTTTTTTTTTTTTAGTTGCGGCATGCATGCGGGATCTAGTTCCCTGACCAGGGATTGAACCCCGGCCCCCTGCATTGGGAGTGCAAAGTCTTACTCATTGGACCACCAGGGAAGTCCCTGGAGATTCTGTCTTTAAAACAAAACAAAAACTACCTTGAACAAAATATTAAAGAATTTATCCTCTATACCTAAATGATATATACTTGTATTGTAAGGTATATGTATTGCCAGTTTTAAACCCCATGAGAGCAAAGACTTTAGTTTCTTTATTTATTGTAATTTTTAAAAAAATTGGTATGGGGCTTCCCTGGTGGTGCAGTGGTTGAGAATCTGCCTGCCAATGCAGGGGACACGGGTTCGAGCCCTGGTCTGGGAAGATCCCGCATGCCGCGGAGCAACTAGGCCCGTGAGCCACAACTACTGAGCCTGCGTGTCTGGAGCCTGTGCTCCGCAACAAGAGAGGCCGCGATAGTGAGAGGCCCGCGCACCGCGATGAAGAATGGCCCCCACTTGCCGCAACTAGAGAAAGCCCTCACACAGAAACGAAGACCCAACACAGCCAAAAATAAATAAATAAATTAAAAAAAAAATTGGTATGCTGGAAAATGTGTTTTACTAGAGTTGAAGGGAGGGTATTTTCGAGCTTTGTTTTTCTTTCTTGGGTTTTTAGTTTTGATTACTTTATTATTGTATTATTGAGAAATTTTTTCCAAAGTCAAAACTTACTTGCTTAAATTTTGCTGTAAAAAAGTTAAGGTGCAAAAAAAAAAAAAAAAAAAAAAAAAAGTTAAGGTGCACATTAAAGAAACCACACTCACAGTTTAGAGAAAGACTTTTAATCTGTAACACAGACACTATGATAGTCTTATTAAACTGTTGCTTCATCCTCCTTCAAAGCATGTGTCCTTTATTCTCCATAAAGGAAAACAAAAGGTGTATTTTTTTTTTGAACAGACCAACCTATGATTGCTTGCTTTTTTCACTCTTAATGACAACTTTTTAATGAACAGAAAATGTTAGTTTTAATGTAGATAGATGTATCAGTCTATAAAAATCTGTAATTTTTTGTGTCCCATTTTAGAAGTTTTTCCATAGCCTGAGTAATGAAGATAGTCTCTATTATATTTTAGAAATTTTGTTTTGTTTTTTGTGTTTTGTTTTGCTTTGCCTTTCACATTTAGGTTTATGATCCAACTGAAATTGATCTTTGTGTATACTATGAAATAGATGTCAGGTTTAATTTTTTTCAGTGTGGATATGTAATTATCCCAACATCATGTATTTAAAAACATTTCTTTTCCTCAGTGCTCTGCCATGTCGGTTTTATAATGACCATCTGTCTATAAATTCATTGACCTGGTTCTGGAATTTCTATTCTGCTAATTGCTTTGTCTACCCTTGCAACAATACAAAACTTACTCACTATAACTTAATATAAAAATTACTGATTTACCAGAGAGAATATCCTCCCACCTTATTCTTTTTATTTAAGAATGGCTTGGCAATTCTGGCCTTTGCAACCCTGGGGAAGGTTTTTAAAATAGAGCTTCAATTTCTTTAAGATTTTCTTTTTACTTTCTTATTTTTTTCTTATTTTTCTAGGACTTTGTACATTTCATCTACTGTTTCAAATTTATTAGTGCAGATTAATCATATTACTCATGTTTTTATGTCTGCAGGATCTGTAATCATGCTTCATTAATTTCTAATACTGGTTATCTGTACCTTTCATTTCTTCTTGGTAAGACTTACTGGAGGTTTATAAATTTAATAGTTGTTTTTTTTTTATTTTAATTTTATTTATTTATTTATTTTTGGCTGTGTTGGATCTTTGTTTCTGTGCGAGGGCTTTCTCTAGTTGCGGCAAGCAGGGGCCACTCTTCATCGCGGTGCGCGGGCCTCTCACTGTCGCGGCCTCTCTTGTTGCCGAGCACAGGCTCCAGACGCACAGGCTCAGTAGTTGTGGCTCACGGGCCTAGTTGCTCCGCGGCATGTGGGATCTTCCCAGACCAGGGCTCGAACCCGTGTCCCCTGCATTGGCAGGCAGATTCTCAACCACTGCACCACCAGGGAAACCCAATTTAATAGTTTTTTGTTCAAAGAACTTAAACAGCCTTGGTCAGCCTTGTTGACTCTCAATTGTGTGTTTTCTGTTTTATATCTGCTCTTTATTTCCTTTCTTATAGTTTCTTTGGTTTATTTTGCTGGTCTTTTCCAGCTTCTTGAGAGAGGGATATATATATAGCTCATGTTTAGTTTTTTTTTTTCCCCCTAATATATGCTCATATAAGTGTGTGTGTGTGTGTGTGTGTGTGTGTGTGTGTGTAATTGTATAAATTTACCTTTAAGTACTATTATAGTAGTGTTTTGGAGACTTGCTCTGCAGTATTTTTGTCATTCAGTACAGAATGCTTTCTAATTTCTATTTTGATTTCTCCTTTGACTCATTGGTTATTAGAAGTATATTATTTCGAAACACTTGGGGACTTTCTGGTTTTCTTTATATTTTTGATTTCTACTTTAATCGAACTGTGGTCAGAGAATATATTTTCACTGTTTTTAATTTTCTTGATATTTTTCTTTATGGTCCATATGTTATGTCAGTTTTAATAAATACTCCCTTTGTGCCCGAAAAGAATGAATTTGTTAGGTGCAGAATTCAATATATGATCACTAGATCAGTTTTGTTAATCAAGTGGTTCAAATATTGTGTGTCTTTATCGAATTTTTGTCTATTCTGTTATTGAGAGAGGTATGTTAAAATTTTCCATGGTGATTGTGGCTCTGTATATGTATCCTTGTAGTTTTTCCATTTTTAACTTATAGGTTTTTGAGACTTTTTTTCTGGCCACACCACGTGGCATGCAGGATCTTAGTTCCCCAACCAGGGATCGAACCCGTGCCCCCTGCAGTGGAAGCGCAGATTCTTAACCACTGGACATCCAGGGAAGTCCCTGGAATTGTTATTGTGTTCTTGGTGACTTCAACCTTTTATCATCATCAAGTGTTCCACTATTTCTAGTAATGCTTTTTGCCCTAAAGTTTACTTTGATGTTAGTATAGGTATACCATCTTTATTTTGGCTAATGTTTTCATAGTATTTATATTTTTCTGTACTTTTTAATTAATTTATTTATTTTGGCTGCCCTGCCCGGCATATGGGAATCTTAGTTCCCTGACCTACCAGGGCTTGAACCCGTGTCCCCTGCATTGGCAGGCATATTCTTAACCACTGCGCCACCAGGGAAGTCCCTCTATCTTTTTACTTTCAACATTTTTGTATTCTTATGTTTCAGATGTGGCTTAGTAGTCATCTAGTTAAGTTTTGTGTTTGTCCGGTCTGATAATTGTTTTTAAAATTGGAACATTAGTACATTTACATTTAATATAATTATATATTTGGATTTAAAATAAATCTACCATCTTCTCAAGGTGCTTTCTTTTTGTCCTGAGTGTTTCTTTTCCTCTTCTTGTGTTATTTGAATTTGTAGTCTTTTAAAAAATTATTCCATATTCTTTATTAATTGGGAAGTTATACAATTTTTTTTTTCTTTTTCTTTTTGTAATTAGCCCAGAAGTTGTGGCATGCAGCCATGACTTTAAAAAGTTTACAGGTAATTGATTCCTTTACCCTTCTGGACAGTGCAGGGACCTTGGCAGTCTAATTCTACTTACCATTCTTCCTTCTGACTTGACTTACTATGTGTACTTTAAGTGTGTGTGTGTGTGTGTGTGTGTGTGTGTAAAACCCCATAAGATATTATTTCAGAGAGTGATTGTTTAGATTTTTTTTTTTTACAAGAAAACTTTTTATTGAAATGTAACATATAGAAAAGCATATGAATCTTAAGTGTACAGCTTGAATGAGAAAAATTGCTAGTTATATTGACCTGAATATTCCCATCCTTAACGAAAGTTATTTCTTAAATTAATTAGTGAAGTTGGCCTTCTGGTTCTAAAACCTCAGTTCACTGAGTTTTATCATAAGTGTGCCCCTGTGAGCTATATCTACTTTCATTTTTCCAAGAATGCAGACTCTGGACAACCTTAGTGAATGCTGTCTACTTGATGGTTTCTTTAATTGATTATTTCATTTAGTGCTAGGCAGGGACCAACATTGAGTATAGCCATGAACAAGATAGATGAGGTTCCTGTTCTACAGCTTATCATTTGTAAGTTGGGAGAGGTAAACTAGTAAATAAATGCACAAACAAGATAATATGAGTTAAGTTCCTTATATTGCCATTTTTTTCTTATTTTTCCCCGTAGGAAGGAGTGGATCATGCTTTTCTACACTTACACTTAAAAAGTTTTTGAGTAAAGTTAATGCTGGAGAAGCTAGTCTTATGCTAGTACTTATTTTGAACTTCCCACTGAACTATTCTTTGAGGGTACAGATTATTTCCAAGTCATCTTTTTAAAAACATTTTTTGTATTGAAGTATAGTTGATTTGTGTTAGTTTCTGGTGTATAGCAAAGTGATTCAGTTATATATATGTATGCATGTATGTATGTATATATATTCTTTTCCATTATGGTTTATTACAGGATATTGAATATAGTTCCCTGTGCTGTACAATAGGACCTACTTACTTACTTATTTATTTATGGTTGCATTGGGTGTTTGTTGCTGCACGCGGGCTTTCTCTAGTTGGGGTGAGCGGGGGCTACTCTTTGTTGCGGTGTGTGGGCTTCTCATTGAGGTGGCTTCTCTTGTTGTGGAGCATGGGCTCTAGGCGCACGGGCTTGAGTAGTTGTGGCTTGCGGGCTCAGTAGTTGTGGCTTGTGGGCTCTAGAACACAGGCTCAGTATTTGTGGCGCACGGGCTTAGTTGCTCTGCGGCCTGTGGGATCTTCCCGGACCATGGATCGAACCCATGTCCCCTGCATTGGTAGGCGGATTCTTAACCACTGCGCCACCAGGGAAGTCCCTAGGACCTTTTTGTTTATTTTATATATAGTAATTTGTATCTGCTAATCCCAAACTCCTAATTTATCCCTCCCCCAGCCCCCTTTCCCCTTTGATAACCATAAGCTTGTCTTCTAAGTCTGTGAGTCTGTTTCTGTTTTGTAAATAAGTTCATTTGTATCATATTTTAGATTCTATATATAAGTGATATCATTTGGTATTTGTCTTTCTCTTTCTGACTTACTTCGCTTACTTAGTATGATAGGTCCATCCATGTTGCTGTAAATGGCATTATTTCATTCATTTTGATGACTGGGTAGTATTCCATTGTGTATATGTACCACATCTTCTTTATCCATTCATCTGTCGATGGACATTTTGGTTGCTTCCATGTCTTGGCTAGTGCTGCTATGAACATTGGGATGCATGTATCTTTTTTAATTAGTCCAACTTGTCATTTTATCCTTAAGATACATTCATAGATGAATGTTAACTTTGTTGTAGGAATAAAATAAAAGCCCTGCTGCCATCTAAAATACTTCTAGAAATACAATCTTAGGCTGAAAGTAATTTTTTTTTTTTTTTGGTCACCCTGCATGCCTTGCGGGAACCTGAGTTCCCTGAACAGGGATTGAACCTGGGCCATGGCAGTGAAAGCCTGGAATCCTAACCATTAGGCCACCAGGGAGCTTGGCTGAAAGTAGTTTTGAGAGGTAATTTAGTTTTTCTCTCCTCCAGGTAGAACCATATCTGGTACTGAGTTCATAAGTTCATAATGTAACCAGGAAAGAAAAGTTCCACAAAACTGGGTTACATGAGCAAAATCTCAGAGGCTCCAAGGAACCTGTTATGCTTGAAGAATAACCAATAGCTTTCCATCATTGTCAGATGGTATTTGTGTTTGGCAAGGTTAGGAGATGAGACTAGAAAGGCTAAGCTCAAGTTTGAATGCCTGCTAAGGATCTTTAGCTTATGGAGACTGGGGAGCCTTGGAATGTTTATAAATTGTTGAAAGGTATCTCTGGCAGTATAGAGGATGGACACTTTCTTTGCACAGTGTTTTATTCTCTTGTTCACCCTCTTTCAGCTGTTGTAAACTCCTTTGCGTTCAAGGCCTTACTTACATTTGTTTTTCATTCTCATCCTCCAACCTCCTTGTTTCCTAGCACTTGGAAGTTTTGGAATGAAGTGAGAAATAGTAGCCATCCAAGAATTAATATATTTGTTTATGTTTTATTCATCTTTGATAAGAGTAGCCAGTGGGTCATTACCTTTATGTGAATATCTTTTCTGTCTTCACGTTTTGTGTAGTCAAATATTTTTGTTTTTACTTTGGATGTCTCCATTTCATCATCTTGGAAACTCATATCATAGGTGTAATGCCTTTAACATAAATATTATTATAAAGAAATAAATCATACTTATTAAAAAACAACTTTTGAGCCATAGATGTGAAATTACTTATTCAGCAAATATTTTATACAACCAAATTCATTCTCCCCGTTTTTGAATGTGATTGTACAAGTGTAGTTGTAGTTCTCTTATTCTTTTTTTTTTTTTTAAATCATCTTTATTGGAGTATGATTGCTTTACAATGGTGTGTTAGTTTCTGCTTTATAACAAAGTGAATCAGCTCTACATATACATATATCCCCATATCTTCTCCCTCTTGCATCTCCCTCCCATCCTCCCTATCCCACCCCTCTAGGTAGTCACAAAGCACCGGGCTGATCTCCCTGTGCTATGCGACTGCTTCCCACTAGCTATCTGTTTTACATTTGGTAGTGTATATATGTCCATGTCACTCTCTCACTTCATCCCAGCTTACTCTTCCCCCTCCCTGTGTCTTCAAGTCCATTCTCTATGTCTGCTTCTTTATTTCTGTCCTACCCCTAGGTTCTTCAGAACCTTTTTTTTTTTTTTAGATTCCATATATATGTGTTAGCATACAGTATTTGTTTTTCTCTTTCTGACTTGCTTCACTCTGTATGACAGACTCTAGGTCCATCCACCTCACTACAAATAACTCAATTTCATTTCTTTTTATGGCTGAGTAATATTCCATTTCTTCCTTTTTTTTTAAGCTTTAGGAAAAACGAAATCTTTATTCAATTTAGGTCTTTAGAGAAAAGCTACTAGCTTTATTGAACTTCAGTGTTGTTGACTAGGTTTGCTGCATTGGAGTAATGTTAGCTTGGTTTAATTGATTTTCTCTTTTGCTGTAGAATTGCATCACCTAGGTGAGACATCTTGGCTGTGATATTGCAGTGAGTTTTGCTTGCAGCTGAGCTTTTTTGCTGTGGTCCCTAGGTACCTTTTTCAGGTGTCTTCGTTACCATGATGGACTACAGATAGTGTTGTTTTTGTGTGTTTGTTGTATTTTTATGCTTAACTCTTACTAAAATCATAGCATCTGATTTAAGGTACTATTATTATCATAGCACATTAATCTTTTATAAGGGCTTATTTTGGGGGGGAAAATTAGAAAATATAAATATCTTCTCTGTTTCAGTATTATCTGACCAATATAACTGACCAGATTATGAAGCAGTTCATAAATGTTCATTTATATAGGTTGTAGAATAATTGAGACTTCTCCTTTTATGCAAACATTAGTCTTATAATCTTTGAATCCTAAGTACTCTTGAAGAGTATATTATGTGAGGAATTACTTTACCACTTACAGAAGTTATCTCTTAAATTAGTATACCTTGGTCTTCTAGAGGCCCAATAATTAGTTCCTTAATCTTTAATATATTATCAGCCCTTTTTTTTAGTTATCTTTGGTGCTCCAGTATTAAAATTATTATACATAGTAAAATTTACCATTTTAACTTATTTCTATGTGTACAGTTCAGTGGCATTAAGTATTTCACATTGTTGTACAATAATCACCACGATGGATTTTATTTATCTGTCTATTTATTTATTTATTTATGGCTGTGTTGGGCCTTCGTTGATGTGCGCGGGCTTTCTCTAGTTGTGGCGAGCGGGGGTTACTCTTCATTGTGGTGTGCAGGCTTCTCATTGCGGTGGCTTCTGTTGTTGTGGAGCACGGGCTCTAGGCGTCCCTTGCATTGGCAGGGGGATTCGTAACCACTGAGTCACCAGGGAAATCCATGATAGATTTTTAATAACAGCTTTATTGAGATGAAATTGTACATCACACAGCCCTTTTTTCCATGGAATCTGAGGAGCTCTCGCAGATTTTGATTTCCCACTCTAGAACTCGTATCTAGATCACCATGGTGACGGAACAGAGGTTGATGAGAGCTATTAGAGTTTTTTTTTTGTTTTTTAATTAATTAATTATTTATTTATTGGCTGTGTTGGGTCTTCGTTTCTGTGCGAGGGCTTTTCTTTCTAGTTGCGGCAAGCAGGGGCCACTCTTCATCACGGTGCGCGGGCCTCTCACTATCGCGGCCTCTCTTGTTGCGGAGCACAGGCTCCAGACACGCAGGCTCAGTAGTTGTGGCTCACGGGCCTAGTTGCTCCGCGGCATGTGGGGTCTTCCCAGACCAGAGCTCGAACCCTTGTCCCCTGCATTGGCAGGCAGATTCTCAACCACTGTGCCCCCAAGGAAGCCTGCTATTAGAGTTTTTTAATTCGTGGACCAGAAGTGATGAAACTCCAGTCGAATGTTGCCGTACCGATTCCGAAAGACCATCAGGTTCTAATCAAAGTCCAAGCATGTAGTGTAAACCCAGTGGACACACAAATTCACTCTTGTACCTACAGTAGAAAACCACTTCTACCTTATACTCCTGGATTAGATGTGGCTGGGATAATAGAAACTGTTGGAGAATGTGTATCTGCTTTCAAGAAAGGTGACAGAGTTTTCACTACCAGCACGATCTCTGGGGGCTACGCAGAGTATGCTCTGGCAGCCAATTACCCTGTTTACACACTGCCAGAAAAACTGGACTTTAAACAAGGAGCTGCCATCAGTATCCCATATTTTACTGCTTATTGAGCTCTGCTCCACAGTGCCTGTGTGAAAGCTGGAGAAAGTGTTCTGGTTCATGGAGCTAGTGGAGGAGTTGGGATAGCAGCATGCCAGATTGCTAGAGCTTATGGCTTAAAGGTTTTGGGCACAGCTGGTACTGAGGAAGGACAAAACACTGTTTTGCAAAATGGGGCCCACGAAGTGATTAATCACAAAGAAGCTAATTATATTGATAAAATTAAGAAATCTGTTGGTGAAAAGGAGTTGATGTGATTATTGAAATGTTAGCTAATGTAAATCTTAGCAATGATTTGAATCTTTGTCACATGGAGAATGAGTAATAGTTGTTGGCAGCAGAGGTCCTGTTGAAATAAACCCACGGGAGACACCATGGCAAAGGAATCTAGCATAATAGGAGTTGCTCTCTATTCATCCACCAAGGAGGAATTTCAGCAGTTTGCAGCAGCCCTCAAGCCGGAATGGAAATTGGTTGGTTGAGACCAGTATTAGGTCCTCAGATTCCATTGGAGAAGGTGGCCCAGGCTCATGAAGATGATATTCAAAGCAGTGGGGCTACTGGAAAAATAATTCTTCTCTTAAAATGATTAAACATTTCATAGATTTCCTGTGTAATTAGAGGTCTCTTACCTCAGTTTTATGTACACTACATTTGCTTTAATTAGTATTCATTTGATTTAGTGAGTTTCTTATATTTAAAAAAAGATTTATCTTTAGAGCTCATAGGTATTGGAGTGTAATTTATTTTATAGCTGGCAATAAAGAATATTGCCTTCTACCTCTTATCAAGGAATTATTTTAGTAGGAAATAGAATGTTAGTGGTCACTTGGCATTGGAGTATATTACAGAAATTCCTGACTGATACTTGATCATTAATTCCATACTTTGACTAAAACATGCTAATTCAAAATAAGACTGGTTGATTTCCAAGCCTACTTCTCCTTATAAAGGTTCTTTAGTCTCTGATTAGCTGAGAATTATATTGGACTTTGAAGATTTTCTGGACTAAACGAGACCCCATTTCCAAACTAATCTCATCTAGATCTACAAGTCTCTCAGAAGGGCAAGATAAACAATGTCTAGATAAATTTGTTAGTTTTCCAATATTTCCCAATGTATTAATGACATTCACTAGTTTAAAGATTGATTACCAATGATCCATGTATTCTGTGAGGACAGCAGTCTTATCTTTGGTATAATATGATACTAGGTACAATTTCCAAAAAGATACTTATTGATTGATTAAACTTCAAAGTAGATTTAGAATTATCTGTTTATGTGATGGGGATCATATATTTTTATTTAAATGTGTAAATGAAATTAACACATTAAGAATGATCTGCTTTTGTTATAACATGGTAACTGCAATAAATTCTAGAGGAAATTTAAAGTTTTTTAAAATAATCATATACAATTCACTCATTTAAAGTGTACAATTCAGTAGTTTTTAGTATATTCACAGAGTTGTGCAACCATCACCAATATCACTGATGAACAGAGAGAGATGCAAAACTCAACAAAATACTAGCAAAAGAAATCCAACAATACATTAAAAGGATCATAACCATGATCAAGTGTGATTTATCCTAGGGATGCAAGGATTTTTCAGTATCTGCAAATCAATCAGTGTGATTCACCACATCAACAGATTGAAGAATACAAGCCATATGATCATCTCAATAGATGCAGAAAAGGCTTTTGACAAAATTCAACACCCATTTATGATAAAAATCTCCAGAAAGTGGGTATAGAGAGAACATACCTCAACATAATAAAGGCCATGTATGACAGATCTGCAACTGACATCATACTCAACGGTGAAAAGCTGAAAGCATTTCCTCTAAGATCAGGAACAAGACAAGGATGTCCACTCTCGCCACTTTTATTCAACATAGTTTTGGAAGTCCCAGCCACAGCAGTCAGAGAAGAAAAAATAAAGGGAATCCAAATTGGAAAAGAAGTAAAACTGTCACTTTTTGCAGATGACATGATACTATACATAGAAAATCCTAAAGATGCTACTAGAAAACTACAAGAGCTCATCAGTGAATTTGGTAAAGTTGCGGGATACAAAATAAATTCACAGGAATCTGTTGCATTTCTATACACTAACAACGAAAGATCAGAAAGAGAAATTAAAGGAAAAAGTCCCATTTACCATTACATCAAAGAGAATAAAATACCTAGGAATAAACCTACCTAAGGAGGAAAAAGACCTGCACTCCGAAAACTATAAAACGCTGATGAAAGAAATCAAAGACAACACAAACGGATGGAGAGATATACCATGTTCTTGGATTGGAAGAATCAGTATTGTCAAAATGACAGTGCTACCCAAGGCAATCTACAGATTCATTGCAATCCCTGTCAAATTACCAATGGCATTTTTCACAGAACTAGAACAAAAAAATCTTAAAATTTGTATGGCAACACAAAAGATGGTGAATAGCCAAAGCAATCTTGAGAAAGAAAAACGGAACTGGAGGAATCAGGCTCCCTGACTTCAGACTATACTACAAAGCTACAGTCATCAAAACAGTATGGTACTGGCACAAAAATAGAACTATAGATCAATGGAACAGTATAGAAAGCCCAGAAATAAACCCATGAACCTGTGGTCAATTAATCTATGACAAAGGAGGCAAGACTGTACAATGGAGAAAAGACAGTCTCTTCAATGAATGGTGCTGGGAAAACTGGACAGCTACAGGTAAAAAAAAAATGAAATTAGAACATTTTTTAACACCATAATAAACTCAAAATGGATTAAAGACCTAAGTGAAAGACCAGATACTATAAAATTCTTGGAGGAAAATATAGGCAGAACACTGTTTGACATAAATTGCAGCAATATCTTTTTCGATCCATCTCCTAGAGTAATGGAAATAAAAACAAACAAATGGGACCTAATTAAACTCAAAAGCTTTTGCACAGCAAACTATAAACAAAACAAAAAGGCAACCCAGAGAATGGAAGAAGGTATTTGCAAACGATGCATCCTGACCGACAAGGGATTAATCTCCAAAATTTACAAACAGCTCATATGGCTCAATATCAAAAAAAAAATCTGATCAAAAAATGCGCGTAAGACCTAAATAGACGTTTCTCCAATGAAGACATACAGATGGCCACGAGGTACATGAAAAGATGCTCAACATCGCTAATTATTAGAGAAATGCAAATCAAAACTACAGTGAGGGACTTCCCTGGTGGTGCAGTGGTTAAGAATCCACCAGCCAATGAAGGGGACACAGGTTCAATCCCTGGTCCGGGAAGATCCCACATGCCACGGAACAACTAAGCCTGTGCACCACAACTCCTGAGCCCATGCGCCACAACTGTTGAAGCCCACGCACTCTAGGGCCTGCGTGCTACAACTGCTGAAGCCCACGTGCCTAGAGCCTGTGATCCACAACAAGAGAAGCCACTGCAATGAGAAGCCCGTGCACCGCAACAAAAAGTAGCCCTTGCTCGCCGCAACTAGGGAAAGCCTGCACACAGCAACGAAGACCCAACACAGCCAAAAAAAAAAAAAAAGATTTTTTTTTTTTTGAATAATCCTAGATACCTATTTTTTGTCGTTTGAAAAAGAGTTGAATATCAGTTCGGCAAAGGTGTTGTTTGCTTAGTGTGATGTGACAAGCAGTGTCAAACTCTGATGATGTGGACTAAACAGGACAATTATAGAGCTTATGATCAGGGAAAACAAGCATTAAGCAAATCATAAGTTTACATACCATTTTACAGAAGGTTTTGGGGTAAACAACAATAAATTTACAAGGATCCCATATTGAAGAATCATATTTAAAATGCTTAATAATGAAAATTTAATCTTTTGAGTAAAAACTGTTTCAACAAACAAGCTATTTTGTATTTCTTCACTATATATTTTATTTATAATGAAGCTCCTTTGCTTTTCTCCACCACTGTTTCCCCCACCACTATTTTGCCTTTTATCTCTTCAGATTTTTAGATTTACTTTTTATAGATTCTGATCAGTGTTAAATAATAGTAGTATGTGTATTGTTCCTGACTTTACTATGATTGGTTCTAGGGTTTTGCCTTTAAATACATATGTATTCGTATATATAAAAAATATTTTGGAAAAACATATACCAAAGTTTTAATGTTAGTTATGTATAGGTGGTAGGATATACCTAATTTTCACTTTGTTCTTGGTCTTTTCTGTGTTGCCCGCTTTGTAACATGCATTTTGCTCTGTTATATAAAAAAGGAGGGACATTTTTCAAAACAAAATAAAAACTGTATGTACTATTTACTAATGAAGAAATGCATAGGTCTACTCATTGCTCCAAAAAGAGACTTCTTCCCAAACATCAGTTTGCTTTTGACCAGGGTCTAGGGAAACTAGCTTTAGCTGTTCAACCTGCTATTTTAGATTCTTTAAAATAAGACGTTTGGGAGTAGGTGATTTTATGGGATTCTTCCTTCTTTGGCTCAGTTTTTTCCTCAGGTTTTCGTATGGCACATGGATGGAGGACATTTTACGAGGCCACGATCAGGTCTCTAAAAATCAAAAGTTGAAATCAAAAGTTACTTAAATTTGGGGCTTCCCTGGTGGCACAGTGGTTGAGAATCTGCCTGCCAATGTAGGGGACACGGGTTAGAGCCCTGGTATGGGAAGATCCCACATGCCGCGGAGCAACTAGGCCCGTGAGCCACAACTAGAGAAAGCCCTTGCACAGAAACAAAGACCCAACACAGCCATAAATAAATAAATAAATAAATAAGTATTTTATTTAAAAAAAAGTTACTTAAATTCATACAAAAATATGAGTGACTAGGTATTGTTTTTTTTCTCCCAAAAATATTTACATTTGGGAGAGCATTTGAGATATTTATTTGCTCGGTTCTTTTCTAATTGATATAATTTCTTGTATTCATTTAGTATTTATTGAATCTATGTCAAGCTACTGGACATATAGGAAAATTAGATATGGTTCTTGCCCTTGAACACTGTGCCCATTGGTAAGGATATTGGCAGTATACCACTATTTTCTACCTAGTGGCACTTTCATGTGGATTAACTTAAAAATACCAATACAAAGTAGTATTATGAATCTTTGGGATTGCCCTGCCAAAGAATAGAGATCGGATCCTGAAATGAGTTTCAAAACAATTTTCCATGTCATTTCATTCTTACTCTTAAACAGTCGAGTTCTTGCAGCCCTCATACCTCTCCTAGAACTCTTCATATTTAGTTTTATACTTCCCGAGATTAAGCTTTGATTCACTGAATGAAGTGGACCTGACCCTCATTTTCCCCAGGTTACTGTCCAGGAAGTTAACTATAATTTCTTCCCAGTGTAATCCTAGTTCTTTTTGTTAGGGCTCAAGTAAATATCTGCTTGCCTTTTGTGAATTAGAGATGTCAGCATAACTGATTGTTTTCCTCCATCTTTTCTCTTCATTTTCCTCACCTCTTAAATCAATAAATATTCTTTTACCTGTGCTCTCAATTTGAGAGATTATCTTTTGTTTGTTTGTTTGCTTGGGTTTTTTTTATAAGGAGGAGGAGAGGAAGAGGAAGGGGGGTGGGGAAGAAGAACTTATTTAGTTGTTTTGGCTGTGCTGAGTCTTAGTTGCGGCACACGGGATCTTCATTGCAGCATGTTTAGTTGCAACATGCGGGCTCTGTTTGTGGCATGTGGGCTTATTAGTTGCGGCCTGTGGGCTTCTTAGTTGCGGCATGCATGTGGGATCTAGTTCCCCAACCAGGATCGAACCCAGGCCCCCTGCATTGGGAGCGCAGAGTCTTACCCACTGGACCACCAAGGAAGTCCCGAGATTATCTGTTATTAAAGAAAAACATTTCAACAAACTCAGGGCTGTATGTTTGTAAATTATTGTTAGTAGAACCGTTGCAGATATTTCCCAATGAATTGAATTGCAGTTCTCTGTAGAAAAATTGCTTGAGAACCCAATTTAATGTGTTAACTGAATCAATCTTTTTTTTCTTTTCATTTCAGTTGGAAAGACATCACTGATTACCAGATTCATGTATGACAGTTTTGACAACACCTATCAGGTATTTTGTTTTTGCCAACCTACTAGTTGTCTCTTATGTGTTACAAGTAATACTCAAGGTCCTTTTAAAAATGCATTTATTTACATTCAGACATGGATATAAAAGCATTTTCTGTAATCTGTAAAATTCTATATAAATACGAAGTATAACTGATGATGCTCATAGTCCTCAACTTTTTCATTTGATTTCTTTAGCTTCTGTTCCAAAGTCTATTGAAAGATTATTGCTAATACCATCTGGGATAGAAGTAAGAGTGATTATAGCTATTCTCTTGGAGAGATTTCCTCCAAGTCTAGGATTCTATGACATTTTCATCTATACTTGAAGTCAAGAATAAGTGAGTACTATAATTAGAAATCATTAACAGAAGGAGATTTGGGAAGTTCACACATATGTGGAAAATTAAATAACTCATTCCTAAATAACCAGTGGGTCAAAGACAATCACAAGGGAAATTAGAAAAATACTTCTAGATAAATAAAAAAAAAAAACCCACAGCATACCAAAACTTATGGGATATAGCTAAAGCAGTGTTATAAGGAAAAGAAAAGATACATTAAATCAGTAATTTAATCTTCTATCCTAAGAAACTAGAAAAAGAAAAGTAAACCTAAAGCAAGCAGAAGTAAGAAACTACTTTAAAATGTAGGTTTTATTATTCAGGTGTGGTGAGGCCGACATATCAGGAGATGATGGCCATTGTAAAGATAGTTTACTATACTCACAGATCTCAAGAGGAAGGGACACTCCAGACCATAGGAGGGGGGCACATGGAAGAAGTACTGGTATTGGTCAGGAGGTGAAGGGGGGGGTGGGCAGGAAATATAGGCACTAGCCTTTATTGTGATTTCTGTGGGAAGGATGGGTAAGACCAGGTAAGGAAATATAGGATTGCCTACTTCAAGTAATTTCACTGGTCTCTGGGCTGTAGGGGCTGTTCCTAGTTGTCTGCTACTTGGCCCTAGTGTGATTAGGGCAGGGGAGTAATGACCCTGAGTGTGATAGAGGAGGTGGTTGGGTTATGGGTTTGGATTGGTTGGTTTTCATATGAAAGGCCCTCCACAGGCAAGTTTTACTTCTCTAGGAATTGGCAAACCCTGGGATGGCCAGTCCCTCCAGTATAAGGAAGGCCCCAGGTGTCAGGACAACAAAAATACAGAAAATAAAGACGTGCTTAATTCAGTAGCTAATAAAGATTAGAGCAGAAATATATGGAAGAGAGAACAGAAAAACAAGAAATTCAGTGAAACCAAAAGTGGTTCTTAGAGAAGATCAGCAAAATTGACAAACCTAAAGTTAGACTAATCAAGAAAAAAGAAGGCTCAAATTATTAAAATCAGGAGTGAAGAAGACCTTACAGAAATAAACAGGATTATAAGGGAATACTGTGAACAGTTATATGCCAACAAATTAGATAACCTAGATGAAATGGATAAATTCCAAGAAAGATACAAACTACCAAAACTAACTCAAGAAGAAATAGAAAATTTGAATATACCTATAATAAGTAGATAGAGTTAGCAATCAAAAAACTTCTTACAGGGCTTCCCTGGTGGCGCAGTGGTTGAGAATCTGCCTGCCAATGCAGGGGACATGGATTCGAGCCCTGGTCTGGGAAGATCCCACATGCCGCGGAGCGACTGGGCCCGTGAGCCACAATTACTGAGCCTGCGCGTCTGGAGCCTGTGCTCTGCAACAAGAGAGGCCGCGATAGTGAGAGGCCTGCGCACCGCGATGAAGAATGGCCCCCACTTGCCGCAACTGGAGAAAGCCCTCACACAGAAACGAAGACCCAACACAGCCATAAATAAATAAATAAATAAATAAAATATTTAAAAAAAAAAAAAAACTTCTTACAAAGAAAATCGCAGGACTAGATGGCTTCACTGGTCAATTCTATGAAATATTTAAAGAACAACACTAATACTTCATAAACTTCCAAAAACAGAAGAGGAAGACATACTTCCCAACTTATCCCATGAGGTCAGTATGACTCTCATACCCAAACCAGGCAAAGGCATCAAAAATAAAACTACAGACTAATATCCTTTATGAATATAAACACGATAGTCCTCAGCAAAATACTACTGAACTGAATCTGGTAACTAATAAAAAGGGTTCTATACCATTTACCAAGGAGGATTGGTAGGTTAGTACCAAGATTGCAAGGTTGGTTTAACATACAGAAAGTGATGTAATACGCTATATGAATAGAATAAAGGACAAAATCAGGGGAATTCCCTGGCAGTCCAGTGGTTAGGGCTCCACACTCTCACTGCTGAGGGCCCGGGTTCAATCCCTGGTCGGGGAACTAATATCCTACAAGCCACGCAGTGCAGCCAAAAAGAAAAAAAAAAGCCACGCAGTATGGACAAAATCACATGATTATTTCAATAGACACAGAAAAAGCATTTGACAAAATTCATTAACCTTTCATGATAAAAACACTTGGCAAATTAGGAATACAAGGGAACTTTCTAAATGTGATAAGGGGCATCTCTATGAAAGACCCACAGCTAACATCAGACATAATGTTTAAAGGCTGAATGTGCTCTCTTTAAGATCAAGAAAAAGACAAGGATGTCTGCTCTCAGTTGCATATGTATCTAAGTTATATGTGTGTATGTATCTTAGTTTAAAATGCTTAATTGTGAAACGAAAATCAAAGAAAAAGCTAAAAAGAATAAATTAGTAATCTCCATACCAGGTACTTTCACTGGGGCCCTAAGCACATTATAAATCTTTTTCTGTATTAACTTTTTTGCTGCACGGCCTATGGGATCTTAGTTCCCCAACCAGGGGTCGAACCCACGCCCCCCGCCCCTGCAGTGGAAGCGCAGAGTCCTAACCACTGGACTGCCAGGAAAGTCCCTGTATCAACTTTTTGAAATATTCTTATTAAAATAAAATTTTTAAAAATCCCCTTTAATTGAAGTATTTTACATCTGTATTACTGTGTAGTTAGTATAAAAACTTGATTTCAATTATTTGTCTTAGGAGTATATCAAATGTTGATCTGATTAAAGGAGTGGTTAATTTCCATAGTAATTAACTGCCTCTGTCTCAATTATTAAACCATTTTTTATTTTTCAGAAAGCTTTTAGGGTAAATATAAAATCTGAATCCTGTCCTTTTTAGTATGTATTTTCCCGTATTTGAAATATTTATTTTATTTCAGGGATATGCCTTCTGGCTTGAACACTAAGAAAACTGAAAAACTTGGGCATTTGTTTTCTAGGAAAAAGTTTGTCCAAATTTGTACAATTTGTCCAAAAGCATCCAACTACTAAATGGTAGAACTAAGATGTAAACAAAGGTTTTTCTAATTGATCTTTGACAAAGGAGCAAAGGCAGTACAAAGGAGCAAAGATAGTCTCTTCAACAAATTGTGCTGGGACAGCTAGTCATCCTCATGCAAATGAATGTAGATACAGAGGTTATTCTCAAAATGGACCTAAACACAGACCTAAATGTAAAACTGTAATAAACTACTGGAAGGTAACATTGGAGAGAACCTAGATGATCTTGCATATGGCAGTGACTTTTTAGATACAACACCAAAGGCATGATCCATAAAAGAAGCAGTTGATAAGCTGGACTTCATTAAAATTAGAAACTTCTGCTCTGCCAAAGACAGTGTCAAGAGAATGAGAAGACAAACCATAGATCTGCAAAAGGCAAACATGACAATAGACTGTTATCCAAAATATTCAGTGGGATCTTATAATCGATAGTAGTAAAGAATTATTAATTCCTTACATTTTGATAAATTTTGACAGATATGTACACCTATGAAGCTACTACTACAATCAAGATTAAGAACATTTCCATCTCATCCCCAAAGGAATTTGTTTCTAATTAAGCCTTTTATTAAAACCCATAACGATCATGAAACAGGAATGACTAAAACATAAACATGACATTTAAGGAAAGTCACTTCTTAAAAGCCAATGAATATGTATAGTATAAATTTTATTACATTCTTTTGAATATTTCAGAAATGGTTTAGTTACATCTTAAGACACTATGAAAAGAGCAAGTTTAGAAATGAAAAAATAGTACAATTAGCAAGAGTGCTTTGGGTTTTTTTGGACCCGTTTATATCGGATATCCTCAATTTTCTAGGTCCCTGCAACTCTACAGCTTATAGCTTCACCTAGATGACCTCTTGCATACCATATTTTGATTCTGAGCAATGCTTCTCTCTCTCTTCAGCAGAGAAACTATAAATACCAGTCTTAGGGACTGAAGAAAGTATTGATGTCATTGAGCCATATGTAGAAAGTACGTGAGAGTGTTAAGCTCAAATCTTTGGGAGTGGAACCAAATACCATACGCTAAAAAATTTGAACTAGAGTCAGAGTCTTAGGCTAAAGAATTATGAGCTAGAGCCTGTAGTTGGAGTTCTCTGGGTATTTCTGAAGTATTTCATTTTACCCAAGTTCTCTGTGAAATTAAGGAGATCTTTCCGGCACACCTAAAGTGCTGTTGCTTCTTATGCACTAAGACTATTGCTGCTGTTCATTCAGACATTTATAAGGGCAGTGATGTTGATGGGGTAAGGTTAAATAGAATTTGAGAGATAAGGAAAGATTTTGATTCTTTGTGAAAAAGTTGTCGCTAGTGAAGCCAAAATATCACTGTACTTTGGCATTAATAGGAGACACTGATTTACAATGTAAACTACAAGTTTTTGTAAGAATTAGGTACAGTCCAAGGTATTATCTTAGTTTAGCTCTAACAGGAAAATTTGGATAATGTAGCACCCCACATCCTTACCTAGAGAAATCAGCTTGACAGCATATCAAGTATTAACTTGATATATGAAGAATTGACCATATGTCGTTAGCTGCCAACTTAGTTATCAGGTGAAGAGTTGTTCAGTGGATTACTTGAAGATTCCCTACCCCTACCCCCACCATACACACAACAGAAGGACTTCTGAAATGAATAATTGAAGAGCTAGTCTCATAGCTAGAAATGTATTATTGAGCCATATGTAATATATATCTGAAACTTAGTGAAGTTTTATTTCACAAAAAAGATAAATTTTATGTAATTCATAATTCATGCCCTATTTATGATTCCTTTGCACTGAATTAATTTCATTTGAAAAAGACTAAACTGGTTGGCCAGAAGAGTCCTTAATTGACCATATTTTAGTCATTATTTCAAAGTAAAGCAAAAAATCTAAGTTATCTGGGAAACTTATGTCTAGTTAGAGAGTCTGGAAACGTTTCTCTTAAGTTGCTCTAGCATTCACCACTTCTTTTTCTTTTACCAATTATAAACCCACAGATTTTTCTAACAGTTTCAACTATATCAGTTTGAACCATATTACATTGCTATTTTTATCATTCAAAAATGGTATTAAAAAAATGGTATAATATTGGCCATTTTATATAGTTCAACTTAATATAAATAAGCTCGGGAAAGATTCCCACAGTTGGAGTAGTTTAATTCTTTTATTTGAGGAAGATTATATTGCTCAGAGTAACTTTAGAGATTACTTTGAATTTAGAGAATTTCTTGGCTGTTACAAATCAACAGTTAACTTCAGGACAGCATAGAGAAAACAGTGGGTTTTATTTATTTATTTATTTATTTAATTTATTTTTTAAATTTTATTTAATTTTGGCTGCGTTGGGTCTTCGTTGCTGCGTGCAGGCTTTCTCTAGTTGTGGCGAGCTGGGGCTATTCTCTGTTGTGGTGTGCGAGCTTCTTATTGCCGTGGCTTCTGTTGTTGCGGAGCATGGGCTCTAGGCGTGCAGGCTTCAGTAGTTGTGGCACGTGGGCTCAGTAGTTGCGGCACGTGGGCGCTAGAGCATGCGGGCTTCAGTAGTTGGGGCGCGTCGGCTCTAGGGCACGCGAGCTTCAGTAGTTGTGGCACGCAGGCTCAGTAGTTGTGGCTCGCAGGTTCAGTAGTTGTGGTGCACGGGCTTAGTTGCTCCATGGCATGTGGGATCTTCCCGGACCAGGGATCCAACCTGTGCCCCTACATTGGCAGGTGGATTCTTAACCACTGCACCACCAGAGAAGTCCAAACAGTGGGTTTTAGACACTCTAATGAACTTGTCCAGAAAGATGGTGGTGGTGAATAAATATATCCTTAATCTCTTTAGGTTAAAGCTCTAGATTATTCTATACAGAATTCTAGTTTATCAGTAGAAACAAAATCCTTAACAAGATGGACTGTTTTGCTGATTCTGTGTTTGATTTGTCTTTTTATCTTTGTTTAATTTTTAATTACTTTTTTTTTTTTCCTTTTCCAGAAGTATTGTCTTTTTATTTGGGGTGGGGGTGAGGTTCTTTTTTTTGATTGTGGTAAGAACACTTACATGAGATTTTACCTTCTTATTAGATTTTTAAGGGTATACAATACAGTATTGTCATCTATATGCACAATGCTGTGCAGCAGATCTCTAGAACTTGTTCACCTTGCATAACTAAAATTTTATGTCCATTTTAATGACTCACTTTTAAAATTCACAGACTCTACCTAGTTTCTTTCCTAATCAACAGAAATATAATATGGCACAAAGATATCTAGGGGAAAAATGTATATACATATATTTTTTCCCACATATGTACATATATGTAAACATATTTTTAAATGGGATTCCCTTCTAAACCAGATTCTGTATCAGCATCTTCTTTCTGGGGTCGTTTTCCTTTCCTCATTCTTTTTATTTATCTCTGTTACTCAATTTTAGATTCTTTTAACTTCCCCACTCTTTTCTTCCTTTGGTCATTGCCTCTTTCAACTCATTATTTCTCTATTTTCTCTTGCTAGAGAAGGCAGCAACCAGGCAACAGAGCTTTACTTGTGTTTGGACCACAGAAGGAAACTGATTATCATTGCTTCGTACAGAAGAAAACTTGTTTTCCTTACCTAATTAGTTTTGTATTGGAAAAATCATGTCCCATATGGAAAATCATAATGTTTATGGGTCTCTGGCTTCTGTGGCATCACACAGGTGACAAACCACTATTTACAGAGTCAGACAGAATAGTAGTTTACACCTGAATCTTTTATAAAATAGCTGTTGGGGTAAATAAGCACCATTCTAAGTGGAGAGCATCCAAATAAAATAGCTAAACAAATAAAAGTTACTGTTATCTTGGCTCCAATATATTTGGATAAGCCATTGTTCAACCTTGAATTGTGAGCTCCTTTTATAAGTACTCAGTTTAATTTGTTTTTTTTTACAAAGCAGACCCCTGCCCCCTCAAAACCAATGAATTAGTTAACATTTAAGATAATATGAAGTTGTAAATTAAGATACATGGGAGAATTTTCTCTTACCTTTGGTTTCTTCTGCAGTTATTGTCTTTTGCATGTTTTTAAGGAGATGAGCAAGAGGCAGCACTAATGTCTCATCCATCTTTTATGAAAATTTGAATTAGTTCCTCATCAGTAGCATTCAAGATGCTGGAAAAGCTGATAACGATTAGTTTCCCAGCCATCTCCTTTCTGTTCTTCCTGCTGTTGGCTTAATTCTTACACATGATCGACTTCTATGCTGTAATAGCTCAGCTTGGAATAAAATTAACTAAAAAGAAGAGTAACAACAGGATGTTTTTCAGGTTAATCTTGATCTTAACGAGTTCAGTGATATAAGTGATGCACCAAAACTAGGATAGTACAGTGCAAGGAGGGGACTGTTGTACATTTTATCATAAAGTCTGACTTTGTACTAATTGTAAAAACATTTATGTCTTGACTGTGAGATCTGAAAATGCTTGTTTCTATTTATAGCCATTAAAAATTATTTTGGGCTGTTTATAACAAACACAAAACAACATTGATAAGTGACATGAGAATATTTTTTCATGTAAAAGAAGTCTAAAGGTAGTGTGTTTCAGTGCTTGTGTGGCAGCTCCATGGTCATCCAGGACCAAGACTCCTTCTAACTTTCTTTTTAACCTGATCTAATATATGACTTCCATATTGAAATTTGCCTCATGGTTGGAATGGTTGGAATTCCATGGTTGGAATGGTTCCTGGAGTTCCAGCCTTGGTAGCCACAGTTCAGGAAGAAAGACGGAGGAAAGGGGGGAAAAAACAAGAACATACCTCCCAACTGAGTTAACCCCACTTATTTAAAGTTCAAAGAAGCCTGGAAAATGTAATTTTTTTCGTGGGAAAAGTATGGTTTTAAGTAAATGTTTGATTGTGTTAGTAAGGAAGAAGGGGTAGATGGATATTTGTATAGGTAGTTAACTACCTCTGCCACACTGTCTGAGTAAATGAGGTTCTACTGGTGAGATTTCTTTTTTTTTTTTTTTTTTTTAATAAATTTATTTATTTATTTATTTTTGGCTGTGTTGGGTCTTCGTTTCTGTGCAAGGGCTTTCTCTAGTTGCGGCAAGCGGGGGCCACTCTTCATCGCGGCGTGCGGGCCTCTCACTGTCGTGGCCTCTCTTGTTGTGGAGCACAGGCTCCAGACACGCAGGCTCAGTAGTTGTGGCTCACGGGCCCAGCTGCTCCGCGGCATGTGGGATCTTCCCAGACCAGGGCTCGAACCCGTGTCCCCTGCATTAGCAGGCAGACTCTCAACCACTGCGCTACCAGGGAAGCCCGGTGAGATTTCTTAAATGCAGCTATGCCACTCCTGTACACTCCTGAGGTTTGTCAATTAGATGCTCTTGCATAGTAATTCAAGTTTATAAGCCCATTGTCCCACCCTATGGCAGATATAATTCTCAGATTGAATGTCATAAGGTGAAATTAGTACTTAGGTTGTGTATTAGTCACATAGTTTGGGATAAAGGAGGAAGCATCTTCTTCTGTTGTTGTTGTTTGTTTTTTGTTTTAAATTTGGGACTTTTTTTTTTTTTAATGGGATTGATTTATTTATTTATTTATGGCTGTGTTGGGTCTTCGTTTCTGTGCAAGGGCTTTCTCTAGTTGTGGCAGGTGGGGGCCACTCTTCATCGCAGTGCACGGGCCTCTCACTATCGCGGCCTCTCTTGTTGCGGAGCACAGGATCCAGACACGCAGGCTCAGTAATTGTGGCTCACGGGCCTAGTTGCTCCGTGGCATGTGGGTTCTTCCCAGACCAGGGCTCAAACCCGTGTCCCCTGCATTGGCAGGCAGATTCTCAACCACTGCACCACCAGGGAAGCCCTTGTTGTTTGTTTTAAAATACAAGTCTGTGTGAAATGGAAATCAACAAAACTACTCAAAAAAAATAAAGAAGACCTAATTAAATGGAGAGACATCCCAGGTAAATAAATCAGAAAACTTAATATTGTTAAGGTGTCAGTACCAACCACCCAAAGCAATCTACAGATTCAGTGCAATCCCTATCAAAATTCCTACTGCCATTTTTGTAGAAATGAAAGACCTTATCCTCATTCACCAAGATATTAATAGCCAAGGTATTATTGAAAAAGAAAAATAAAGTTGGAGGACTCACACTTCACAATTTCAAAATTTCCTACAAAGCTACAGTAATTAAAACAGTGTGGTAGTGGCATAAGGGTAGACATACAGACCAATGGAATAGGATTGAGAACCTATAAATAAATATATATCTCTCTTGGCAATTGATTTTCAGTAGAGGCACCAGGCCCAACATACAGAATAGGGGGAAATATTAGAAAGTTACATATCTGATAAGGATTTAATATCCAGAATATATAAAGAACTCCTACAAATCAATAACAAAATGACAAACTCAATTTAAAGATGGGCAAAGGACTGAATAGACATTTCTCCAGAGAGGATATGCAAATGACCGATAAGCACATGAAAGCATGCAAAGATGTTTAGCATCATTAGTCATTAGAAAAATGCAAATCAAAACCACAGTAACATTTCACTTCACACCCACTAGGATGGCTATTTATATAGAAAAGGGAAAATAGGAATATATCACTAGTGGGACTTTAAAATAGTGCAGCTGCTGTAGAAACTTTCCTCACAAAGTTAAGTAGAATTACCATATGGCCCAGCAATTTTACTCCTAGGTATATACCAAAAAGAATTGAAAACAGGAACTCATAGTAGCCAAAAGTGTCTATCAATAGATGAATGGATAAACAAATTGTCATATATCCATACATTGTAATTTGGTATTGCTTAATGGGTACAAAGTTTCTGTTTGGGGTGGTGAAAAAGTTGTAAATAGTGTTGACAATTGTACAGTTGTGAATGTAATTAATGCCATTGAATTATACACCTAAAAATAGTTAAAATGTCAAATTTTATGACAATTTAAAAATAAAACCTATCTTTATTTTATTATTTTTTAGAAAGTTTTTTTTTTTTTAATATTTATTTATTTGGCTGTGCCAGGTCTTAGTTGCAGCATGCGGGATCTTTGTTGCCGTGTATAGGCTCTTCATTGTGGTATGCGGGGTCTTTTTAGTTGCGGCATGTGGGATCTTTAGTTGCGGCATGTAGGGTCTAGTTCCCTGACCAGGGATCAAACCCGGGCCCCCTGCATTGGGAGTGCAGAGTCTTAGCCCCTGGACCACCAGGGAAGTCCCAAAACCTATCTTTAAAAAATTACATCAGTGTCAGTGTAGGTTCATCAGTCATAACAAATGTACTACCACTCCGGTAGGGGATGTTGACAATAGGAGATGCTATGCATATGTGGAGGCAGGGGGGAAAGGGGAATCTCTGTACCTTCCTTTCAGTTTTGCTATGAACCTAAAACTACCCTTTAACCCTCTTAACCATTTTTTTTAAAAGACTTTTTTAAAGAGCAGTTGTGTATTTTATCACAATTAAAAATTTTTTACATATATGTATAAAGTGTATGTAAAAATATATAATGTATGTGAATATATATGATATATGAAGTGTATAAAATATGTACATAAAGATAGATTTTTAAAGTATATATAAATATAAAGCAAATATAGAAGTATATATTAGAAAGAGTTGGACTTTTATTCCCAACTCCACAGCAGAAGCTTTGTGTCTTTAGGCAAGTTATTTAACTTCTCCAAACCCCAATATTGTTATGTATAAAATGAGAAAAATAATGATGCTACTAGCTACTTTGTAGAGATGTATTAGCATTAGAGATGATCATGTAAAGGGCCTAAAAGAATCTCTGATACACAGCAAGTGCTCAAAAGGTAGAAGCCATTATCACTGAAAATTTTGTTCATTTTTATTTGGCTATGATATGTTTATATGTTTATTCATTATTTCTTCCATAATCATAATTCCCACTTGAACCCTAAACTGCTGACTGCCATTAAACTATTACTATTTTTAACTTCTTTGTTTTGTTTTGTTTTGTTTTGTTTTACAGGCAACAATTGGTATTGACTTTTTATCAAAAACAATGTACTTAGAGGATCGAACAGTGAGTAATGTTTTCAGTGTGCAATTTTCTGCAACACTCCAGGATAGAAAATTATGATCAAAACTATAATCAATGATTGTCACCATAAGAAGTACTAAGCAAAGTTGCCAGAGTTAGTTTACAGGCCTTGAGAAAAACTGTTATTATAGAGTGAGTAGTACTTAGGTTAGCACTTTGAGTTTTTTATCCCCAAGTAGAATCCAAAGGGGAGAGAAAGCTGTTACTTGTAAAACCCTGATGACCCTAGGCTTGTTAAACAAAATTTTGTCTTGATTTGGAAAATTATAACAAATAGCATTGAGATAAGAATATTTTCATGAAGAAATTAGAGCTGCTAAAGACCTTTTGAATACCACTCTTGAAGCATTCAAAAAGATTTCATTTGAATATCACACAATTTGTGAACTTCAAGATTTTATTTGTCAGAATATGATATGTACCAAAGTGACTATGAATAGAAAAAAGTAATGTGTATTTACTTGTTAGATTTTTGTCTTCTGTCTTTTGGAATACTCCTTTTAAGTGCAATATAAATCCTGTATTCTAGCCTGCTATCCCTTGAAGAGATTCCTGTCACCTAAACAGTGACTCTCTTAAATGCATTATTTTGGGATCTATACCCAAAAAAGTTATCTCTAATGCTATTTCTTATAAGTTTGTGAGTTTTTTTCTTTTGGATGTTCTCTTTTATGTTTTAACATATAGCATTCTATTTCTTAAAATTTGAAAACAGAAATTGCTTTATGATGGTAAGAGAACTTAATGCTTCTTTTCAGGCTTTTCTTCCTGGAATGTAGATGTGAAAAAGTAAGAAAGTAAAGATATTTTTATGTAAGGTTGCAAAAAGATATTTCTCCTTTTTGCTAGATTATATACAGTGTTCTAGGAAGAAATGTGTGGGAGAAACATAAGCACAGTAGTCAGAGATCCAATTTCAAAGTGTTCTGGATCCAATAGAGAAAAGAGACATTTTATTTTAGTTTCAGAGAGGCTTGCAGAAAAGCATTAATTCCTTTTCTCTGATAGCCTGAGCTGCTCACTGACATTTACCTTTGTTTTTCCCTTTTATGTTCACTATTTGAACATCAGCAGTCTACTTTTGCTCTCCGGAAGGCATAGGATTCAAAGAGAGGTTACAGGGAGGGGAAAAAAAAGGAAGCTGTACTTCTGATTCTGTGAAATCTTTCATATTGCCATTTTTTTTGAGTTATGTACCTTCAGAGCAAGCCAAATTTAAATATTATTCCCTTTTGAAAAAGGAAAGGAGTTTTGTGTTATTTTCATTCCTCACATCCCTGTAACCTTTTGCATGAGTTTCCTTTTTACCTCCTTGCCACCCTCCTCCCTTTAAAAACATTATTTCTTTTCAGTATGAGTTTGGTTTTTTTTTTTTTTTATTTATTTTTTCCCATCCCACAGATCAGGCTGCAGCTATGGGATACTGCGGGTCAGGAACGTTTCCGTAGCCTCATTCCCAGTTACATCCGTGATTCTGCTGCAGCCGTAGTAGTTTACGATATCACAAGTAGGTATTTTGCAACGGGTTGACCTTTCTTATTTTTCTTGCTTGTTTGACTGATTTTATTGTTAGGTACGATTGCAATTATGGGACACAGCAGGTCAAGAGCGGTTCAGGAGCTTGATTCCTAGCTACATTCGTGACTCCACTGTGGCAGTTGTTGTTTATGATATCACAAGTGAGTGGGGGGGGAATTATGCATTTCTAATCTTTCAACCTTTAGCTTAGTTGCATGCATGTTCTTGTCTTGTGCTTGTTTTCTATACTGGCATGTAAAAATGAGTTTTATCATAGCAAACCTTATCACAGGCCAGCTAGGTCAGAGTATTTGCTTTGGTGTTTGTACCAATATGCTTTATTTCTTCTGTGCCAGGTTTTTTTGCCCTGTAAATTTTCCTTTAGATCTAATTATGAATCGTCTCCAAGGCTTTCTTAGTATCCTGTTATCCGTACACCATAATTATGGTTGGAAGAATGTCTCCTTTTTTATTTAACTTGATCTCAGATTTCTCTAAAATAAAATAATCTGCATTTAAGTCTCTTGCCAAGTTCTCCAGATCCTTCAAGGCTTCTGTTGAGACTGTTAAAAGCTTCCGCTAGCCAACTTTTCTCTGCTTTCCCCTTCCAGCCATCCTCTCTCTATAGAGGAAGGCAGAGAAAACATAATGTGCAGTTTTCTATTAATCATTTTCATTTGAATGAAATCTGGATTCTCTGACTTATTTACTTGGTTGCTAACGAATTATACTTTCATTTCTCTCCAAGAAAAAAATTTAAATGGGAGACTAAAAAAAGTAATGGTCTTCCTTTTTCTTTTCCTTCAAGACTGACTAATAATGCCTTTGGCTTTTTAAGTGACTGTAAATTTTGAATGGAGCATTGGTGACTGACAGGGAAATGCTATCTGATTAAAATTGTCTTTGTAAATCAGTTTATGATATATTAGGCAATATTAAGCATCATTCTGTATAGTGCTCCATAATTTATAGGAAGACCAGGATAGTACCACATCTTAGACTTCTTTAAAAACATCTTATATAAACAATCTACTGATTTGAGCTAGTCATATTATTAGTGTACATTTTTGCATATTTGCTCAACCAGAAATCATATCTACTTAACAATAATTGCAATGGCAGAATTCTAAGAGGTTTGCATTCAGAGACTTTTTTTTTGGTTAGGTGCCAAATGCAGTCTTTCTTTTCTTGAAGCTTTTCTTTGGGTTGCTACTTGTTTTAAAAATGTATGTTCATTATTGTGCATTCACAAGTTTTGCAGCTTTAAAATGTTTGTGCTTACTTTAACCAAATCAAGTAAAACCTGGTGTATTTTTCTTTGAAATTTGTGCACATGCCATTAAAATATTAGCAAGTTGTTTTCTTTAGCTGCTGTAAGATGTATTGAAGTACTCTACTTAGAATCCAGGGCTAGAAAAGATGGATTTTGTTATAAGTGATTCTGGTACATTAAACTAATATACTTCAAGTTAAAGTGATCACAAACTGAATAAGCAATGCAAACAGAGTGGTGTTGAAAGCTATTTAAAGGCTTTACAAATTTTGTGGATGTGTTGGGACTTACTGGCTGACATACTTTTGGAGATGCTTTCTTTGTCATGTTTGGTATGTTTAAGTAATCAAAAAAGCATTGTGGCAACATGACACCATATTATCTGCCATAGCTGTCCTTATATTTAAAAAAATTTTTTTTCAATTACATACAGTACATTATACTCACTTGGTCATGTCCAAAAATTTTAAACTATTATAAAAGGTACCTTAAGGACTTTACTATTGTGATTTGTTTAGATCATTGATATTTATACTCAGATAAAATGGAGTTATGTTGCAGGCACATTAAAAGTGGGTCCTAATGTGCCAACCCCTTTCCAACTTCCAGTACTTTGTTTTTTTCCTTTTTTTTCTTTGTTTGGTCCTTCACTTGGGGAGGCACTTGCAATAACACTAATCTCTCTGTCCACCCTCCTATATACCAGATGTTAACTCATTCCAGCAAACTACAAAGTGGATTGATGATGTCAGAACAGAAAGAGGAAGTGATGTTATCATCATGCTAGTAGGAAATAAAACAGATCTTGCTGACAAGAGGTATGGAATGATTTCATATTTGTATGGAATGTTTGATTTCTTTGCTAAGCAGCCTGTTATTTTTGTTAGTGAAAAATTGCTTTAAAAGGAGACATGTTTAATCCTTAATTTTATACCCCTGCCCCTTTTCTTTAGTGTGGGGACCTGAAATAGAAAGGTAAACATTAAACTCAGTCCTGGGAACTCCCTGGCGGTCCAGTGGTTAGGACTCTGTGCTTTCACTGCCGAGGACCCAGGTTCAGTCCCTGGTCGGGGAACTAAGTTCCTGCAAGCTGAGCAGCATGGCCCACCCGCCCTCCCCACACACACACACAATAAAACACACAGTAGGGCTTCCCTGGTGGCGCAGTGGTTAAGAATCTGCCTGCCAATGCAGGGGACACAGGTTCGAGCCCTGGTCTGGGAAGATGCCACATGCCACAGAGCAACTAAGCCCGTGCGCCACAACTACTGAGCCTCCACTCTAGAGCCTCACGTGCCACAACTGCTGAAGCCCGCATGCCTAGAGCCTGTGCTCCGCAACAAGAGAAGCCACCGCAGTGAGAAGCCCGCACACCGCAACCAAGAGTAAACCCTCGCTCACTGCAACTAGAGAAAGCCCGCGTGCAGCAAGACCCAACGCAACCAAAAATAAATAGATAAAATAAGTAAATTTATTTAAAAAAAAAAACACACATTAAACTCAGTCCTTAAAGGAAACTAAAATTTTTGGTTTTGTGTAAGCTCGTGTGTAAATAACTCTTGTGCAAGATTGTTTACACATGAAGTTGATAACTATTTTGCATTTTTTAGGGCTCATAAATATGAGCAGTGTTCTGTTAAAGAACAAAATGTTTTACAAATCCTATCGTTAAAAAAGTATTCGTAATGATTAAATGCACACTCTTTTGGTAGTCTTCTTATAAATATTCATTATAATTCAGTGGTGTAGTTTTTTCTTTTCTTTTTTTTAATTGTATGGTTGAGCCAGACTGTGATGTTGAACTGAATAGCTTGATTGTGATACCTTAGTCAAATGAGCAAAGACATATTCAAGTCACGGGATGCAAAATGTATTAACATTCACTGTAGAACCCGTGGCTTGAATATCTGCCTTTAGCATTCCTAAGTGATCTACTGGATATTCTTTCTGCTTTAAATAGTCTTGACCATTTATTTAATATTCGAAGCTTTTACTATTTATTATTTGTTTATTCATTAGTTGGATACTGAAATTCCAGTGATGAACTTTTGCTATTAATTAAAATGTTGCAAAGAAACCCAATATGTTCAAAGACTTATGAAATGTTAAGCCCATTTCTGCCATGGTACCTCATTTGGAATTGGCAAGAAAGTCTTTCCTAATTTGAAAGTAAATTCAGTGTATGATTTCAACTTTTCTTTATGAAAATCATTTTTTGGACATCAGTTGCTATCATAAATTTTCACTATTTTATTTATCTTCGGTATGAGAATTTGAAGATCATATAGGTATATATTCTTCTAGTGGAGAGTCGCTAGATATCTTCACTGTTAAATAGAAAAATTGTATATCTGAATTGTTTCCCTTTATAGCCAGAGTTATCTAAAAGGATGCTTACAGCATCTGTTCTTTTATTGCATAATATTTGAGTATACAAATGCTAGAAACATCTAAATTATGTTTACAATAATTTTTCTTTAAGGTAATATTTGTCCATTGCTTTAGAATTACCATATTTCTCAGTAATTTTTGCCAGACTATCACCCCTCAGTTATCCACATTTAAAAGAATTAAGAGTCTTTAAAAAAAATTTTTTTTTAATTTTAAAAAATAAAAGAATTAGAGTTTTGTTCGTTCCACTAAAATAATTGGGGGGGGGGTTCATCTATTTTTATTATTTAAATTTTAATGTAATAGTTGCAGGATTTTTTTTTAATTGAAGTGTAGTTGATTTGCAGTGTTTCAGGTATATAGCAAAGTGATTCAGTTATACATATATATATGTATTTATCCTTTTTCAGATTCTTTTCCATTATAGGCTATTACAAGACATTGAATATAGTTCCCTGTGCTACACAGTAGGTCCTTGGTGTTTTTCTATTTTACACACAGTAGTGCGTATCTATTAATCCCGAATTCCCAATAAAATAATTTTTAAATGAGTAAAAGTTTTAAATTTTTTTAAAAAGCATTAAAAGAAAATCTTTTGGGAGTGAGTGACCTTTTATAAACATGACGTGGAATCCTGAAGCCATAAAGGGAAAGATTGATAAGTTTGAATACATAAATATAAAGATCGTATTCACCTATTAGGTTAGCCATTATTAGGAGGATTAATAATGCACAGTATCGTCAAGAGTCTGAATAAACGAACACTGAAAATGTAACTAATATAATCTTTAGAGGAAACGGTTTAACATATCAGTATTTAAAATACTCACTGACTCAAATCCGCCTCCAGTAACTTATTCCACAGATATACCACAGAAATGTGAAAAGATGAACATGCAAGAAGTATTATTACATTATTTATAATATTAAATAATTAAAATCAGTCTAAATGACTGCTAGTTGTAGTAGCATTTTATAAATGAAATTCTTCTAGCCACTAAAAAAATGAGAAGAATTTATTGCTGTCTAATACATGAAGCTTAAAAAAAAAAAAAACTTGATCAGTGTGTATACATGAATCCTTTTTGTTTAAAAAATATATATATACACACACACCATCCTATATATATATATATATATATATATATATATATATATATAGACATCTTTCCTTTGGCCTAGAACAAATCTGCAATAAGCATACATGAACTTAACTGTAGTTATCTTTGGGAAGAGAGTGGGATTATAGAGGAGTTTATTGTAATGATTGGTCTTTTAAAAATTACTTTTGTAATCAGAAAAAAAAAAGTTTTAATAAAAACAATTCAAAGTTAAATGACTTTACTACTTTCTCTGACAAGTAAATATTTTTTTCGGGACTTCCGTGGTGGCGCAGTGGTTAAGAATCTGCCTGCCAATGCCGGAGACACGGGTTCAATCCCTGGTCCAGGAACATCCCACATGCCACAGAGCAACTACACCCGTGTGTCACAACTACTGAGCCTGCGCTCTAGACCCTGCAAGCCACAACTACTGATCCCGCGTGCCACAACTACTGAAGCCCGAGCTCCTAGAGCCTGTGCTCTGCAACAAGAGAAGCCACTGCAATGAGAATCCCGCACACCGTGACGAGGAGTAGCCCCTGCGTACCACAGCGAAGAGTAGCCCCTGCTTGCTGCAACTAGAGAAAGCCCACGTGCAGCAATGAAGACCCAGTGCAACCAAAAATAAATAAAATTGATTCTTTAAATAAATGAATAGTTTTTTCATGAAAACTTGGAGGAAAGACCAGAATATATGTTTCCGTGTCTCAGCACCTAGATTCTCAGTATTCTTTATGTCCCCTGTGGCCCAGTGAGTCCCAGGTGTTTCAAACCTGAGAATCACTTAGTAAACATGGCTTATTAGATCTCTTTTAAGATTCTGGCTATAAAGGATCATGATCAACCTTAAAATTTTTAATGTTTTTGATCCTCCTTCCAGATTCAGTTATTTTAACTAATCTTTATAGGTGCTTCTGACAAACTCAAACCACAGTTGTGAACATTGCTATAGCTAACTTTCAACCATTTTAAGGGGGTGACTTATAGTCTAAAACTAGTTAGGATCTCTGCCTGGAATTCTTCACATGTAGGATTTACAGACTAATAATCATTCATTCAGGAGGTATTTGTTGAGTATCACTTATGTTTCAGAGAATGCCACTCTAGGATAGAGTAGTGAACAAAAAAGACAAGTCTTCAAGGAGCTTTTATTCCAAGAATAAACCAGACAGTAAATAAGTCAAAAAATACATAGTATTGGGGCTTCCCTGGTGGCGCAGTGGTTAAGAGTCTGCCTGCCAATGCAGGGGACGTGGGTTCGAGCCCTGGCCCGGGAAGATCCCACGTGCCGTGGAGCAACTAAGCCTGTGCGCCACAACTACTGAGCCTGAGCTCTAGAGCCCGTGAGCCACAACTACTGAGCCCACGTGCCACAACTACTGAAACCTGCATGCCTAGGGCCCATGCTCTGCAACAAGAGAAGCCACGACAATGAGAAACCCGCGCACCGCAACAAATAGTAGCCCCCGCTCACCGCAACTAGAGAAAGCCCGTGCACAGCAAAGAAGACCCAACACAGCCAAAAATAAATAAATAAATAAATAAATTTCAAAAAAAAAAATAATAATTTTGTTTTTAGAGAGTGGAGAAATTCAAGAATAACATCTTGTAAACAAGAAGACAGTGGAATCTAGTACATAGGTATGAGTTTGGGGAATAAGGACAGTTCCTCCATAGTAGTAGGATTAGACGTAGAATATAAAAGGCACACAAATAGGTAGATTGGAGGATAGATATGGTGGGAGCTTGTAGAAATTCTCTTGCATTGCTTTGGTGGTCTGTGTTGTAGGAAGCAGGATTTATCAGCTGATGGTTTAGATCCATTTAATTAGAATAGTTGCATATTTATTAAACACCTGTGTGATTGCTAGGTGCTAGGAACACTAAGATAAACGGGATAGTCCTGCACCTGAAGAGCTCACAGCTTGAGAGACACTGCTAATTATAATGTACTACAAAATTCCCTGTAAAAGAAGTACTAATTTGACTCACTTGTTCCACTTGTAGAAATCCACAAAATCCAACCTAAAGAAATGATCCAAAGTCACAAAGCACAAAGATGTTCATAGCAACATTTTTCACAGTAGTGTATTGGGTTGGCCAAAAGTTCATTCGGGTTTTTCCATAACATCTTATGGAAAACCCAAATGAACTTTTTGGCCAACCCAATAAAATTTGAAAACAACATACATTTCTAACAGTTTGAGACTGGTTACATAAATTATGGTAGTGAATTGACAAATTGTCTAGCCATAAAAAGTTACTTTACATAAAAGTTTTTAATCACAAAGCTAAATGCTAAAGCTAAGAGAAAATAGCATGCTATTAAGATTTTTAAAATTAAAAAAATACAAGATGAGCTTAGCAGGTAAAAGCAAATCATTAAAAAATGCCTTTATAAAAACATTTGGTTAGATATAACATACACACAGAAGTGCACAGAATATTAAATATAGTTCCCTATGCCATACAGTCGGACCTTGTTGTTTAATCCATTCTCTATATACTAGTTTGCATCTGCTAACAAACTCCCACTTCATTCTTCCCTCCCCCCAGCAACCACAAGTTTGTTCTCTATGTCTGTGAGTCTGTTTCTGTTTCATAAAAGTTCATTTGTGTCATATTTTAATTCCACATATAAGTGATGTTGTATGGTGTTTTTCTTTCTCTTTCTAACCTAAGTGTACAAATTTCAAGTATATTGCAGCTTGATAAATTTTCAAACTAGTCTTGCCTGTATAACCACCATATCAAGAAAAGTTTTTTTCAGAACCTTGTTTATAATCGTTATATCATTATCTTTCAAAAAGATGAGTTTGTGTATCTTTTTTGTTTTCCACAGGCAAGTGTCAATTGAGGAAGGAGAGAGGAAAGCCAAAGAGCTGAATGTTATGTTTATTGAAACTAGTGCAAAAGCAGGATATAATGTAAAGCAGGTAAGTGTTTTTTCAGTATGGGTGAGTTGAAGTTATCAAATTGAAAAAACATATTATAAAATAATTGTGTGAGTTTTCTATTCTCTAGTGTAAGATTTTCTTCCACTTGGCAATAGCAGGCCTCATGAATTAGCGACATATCACAATGAACAGTGAAAAATCTAAATGTGGCATAGTTTGGGAAAAAGAGAAAAGACTTGCCAAACTTTTCAGATTGTTCGTAGGACACGTATTTCATTTTGATTACAAGATTATGATTATAAGATGATTGCTAGGTTGTAAACTCACCATACACTCACTACATCCCAACTGCATTGTTTCAAGGTAAATTTTCCTTATTTTAGTATTTGATAGTAAGATTATGATAAAGCAGGTATTTGCTTTCAGGCATGGTATTTTGCTTGTTGTTGTAAAAATACATTCTGGTTACTTTGTCCTTAATAAACTGCTGGTGTTTTAACAGAGTTTATAACAGGAGTGTTTTGGGGATAGGAAAATATGGGGAGATCTCACATTGTCAAACTGTTTTCTAAAAGATGGGGTAACCAAAAACTTACCTGCTTAATTCTTCAGGGCTACATGTCGTATAGAGTAGTGGTCCCAGATTTATAGGATTTACCTCCCAATAAATTATTTTTTAAATTCTACATTATCAGTAGAGGGGTAAAGTAAAATCCTTGAAACTGAATAAGTAGAGCTTTATGAAAAATTCTCTATATTGTTTTCATTTTTGGTCATCCCATCTCTCTTTGCCTTGAAACATATGTAAGTAATACTGAATTGTCACTAATTCCCTCCTCCTAGTATACTGTTTCATGGCTCCATATCTTTGTTCATGCTTTGTTCTCTTTGCCTAGAATACTCATGTTCTTCTTTCCTGACTGATAACTAGTCATCCTTTTAAGTTTCAGTTTAGATGTCAGCTCTTCAGAGACATTTTCTCTGACGTTTGCCACCATACCTCCAGGTATTATCATCTAGGTATTATCATTTAGTGATACATGACTCTCTTCTGTGTTGCCATAGATCCTTGACTCCTGTGAAACCACTGTCATAGAACTTACCACGTTATATTGAAAATAGCTCTCCCATCAAAATTATATATTCTCAGACCTGCCCATGTATTTGGAATTTATTAAAGAGTTTGAGTAGGGTGGGATGAATTGGAAGATTGGGACTGACATATATACACTACTATGTATAATATAGATAACTAATGAGAACCTACTATATAGCACAGGGAACTCTACTCATTGCTCTGTTGTGACCTAAATGGGGAGGAAATCTAAAAAAGAGTAGATGTTTGTATATGTATGACTGATTCACTTTGCTGTACAGCAAGAAACTAACACAACATTGTAAAGCAACTATACTCCAGTAAAAATTAATTTTAAAAGAAGGGTTTGAAAAATAAAAGTTGCTGTAATATTATCGTATGTCACTGTTCTAAGACAAAGCAATGGTAGCTTCATCTAGCTTTCTCTATTATAGACATTTTGATAAGGATATGAAATAGTTGCTTATATATTAGAATATGGCCTTCTCCAGGACATCTTTCAGTCTGGGTTAATGTCTAAAGAAAGGGTTGCTATGGCCCCCTAGTCCTGACCCTAAGTAATCTCATAGGTTTAGAAGCTCTGAAATCATCAGCATACAGTAGGCACCAGTATCTTCATGATATTTAATTGCTTCCAAGTTTACATAACTCCTAGGATGTTAAGAATATGGGGTATGTCATTCATTTGTTATTTTATAAGCACATACTTTTTAAAGCTTTATTGAGGTATAATTTACATACCACAAAATTCACTTGTTTTAAGTGTATGATTCAGTTATTTTTAGTGAATTTACATCATTGTGCAGCCATCATCATAATTCGATTTTAGAACATTTTCATCACTAGGCATGTAATTTTTCCTAATAGCCTGACCCATACAGACAGATATTGCTAGCCATTGGTAATGAAGAGAGACTTCTTTTACAAAAGTCTTATCCTGAATTCAAAATCCATTTGCTACTTTATTATTTCTCCTTATTTAGATGATATGTCTGAACATGTCCGGCTCTAGGCACGCAGGCTTCAGTAGTTGTGGCATGCGGGCTCTAGAGCACATGCTCAGTAGTTGTGGCGCACAGGCTTAGTTGCTCCGCAGCATGTGGGATCTTCCTGGACCAGGGCTCGAACCTGTGTCCCCTGCATTGGCAGGCAGATTCTTAACCACTGCGCCACCAGGGAAGTCCCGTAGCTTCCTTTTTAACTCACAAAAACCATTACTTTTCATTTTATAGAGAGTACCACAGTATATTAGAATTTTATTTCAATATTTAGAGACCTGTGCTTTGTCAACTCATGTAATTTAGTTAAGGAAGAAAGAAATCCTGGGACCCCCACGTTCCCATGAGATAATGAAACCAAAAGAGAATTAAAATCTGACGTTAATAAGCACATTTAAGTAACAGGTCAAAAAATCTTCCCCTTTTAACTGTCAATAGTTCATCATATAGAATACATTTCTGTCATGTGTGAAAATTACTGACTGGTTTTAAGTATTAGCTAAGAAATAAGTCATATTTTTTTATAGATTGTCTATTCCTTGAATCAGTTTTTATAAAGGAGTTTAAGAACTAATTAACTAGAGTATCATTAAAAAAACTTAATTATTTAAATGACCAGAAATGGAAGAAGTGTCTGTCTTTTTTCTTTTAGTTGCACTACAAATCACCCCAGTGTTAAAAAAAAAAAAAGCCTTTGATACCACTTGATATATTAGCTGTATAGAAAAATTCAAATTTTCCTAAGTAAAATCTAAATCAAATCTGCCAAATAACCATTGCCCAATTCTTGACTCTGGACAATGCACCTTGTGTGGTTGGAGTTCAGTGCTTATTTTGCAAATCTAATGTTTACCATGCCATTGGAAACTTTGGCAGTAGGGAAAAGAATTGTGACAAGTTTTCTCCAAGACAGATGTTTTTGAAACCCATACAGTTTACCATTGAGGCTAAATGTATTTTTCCTCCACCTTGCTGTCTTTGGTAGAGAGTAGAATACCTTATATCCAAACAAAGATAAGAAAGGATAGAGGTTTTAGAATGGCAAATTGTACCTAGGAATATCTCCTAAGATTAGAGAATTGTTTTGTTTTTTTTGTTTTTTTTTTGTTTTCTTTCGTGTGAGGGCTTTCTCTAGTTGCGGCAAGTGGGGGCCACTCTTCATCGCGGTGCGGGGGCCGCTCTTCATCGCGGTGCGCGGGCCTTTCACTATCGCGGCCCCTCCCGTTGCGGGGCACAGGCTCCAGACGCGCAGGCTCAGTAGTTGTGGCTCACGGGCCCAGTCGCTCCGTGGCATGTGGGATCTTCCCAGACCAGGGCTCGAACCCGTGTCCCCTGCATTGGCAGGCAGATTCTCAACCACTGCACCACCAGGGAAGCCCTAGAGAATTGTTTAATGGTTCTCAACTTTAATGTGCATAATAGTTATCTGAAAGTTTATATACTGGTTCCTGAGGCATGACTCCTGGATATTGATCAGTAAGTCTAGGCTAGTGTCCTAAAGTCTACATTTTTAATAAGAATCCCAGGGAATTTCTCATGCAAACTGTACTTTGTAAAAAGACACAGGAAGCCATAGAGATGGTTTGGCAAGTATGTCAAATCTATTCAGTTTGATAATTGTTTGAACAAATATTGATTCCGTACCCCTGCTAGATACAGAAGACAGGCTTACTACACTCAAACTGCTCAATCTTTTGTAGAAGCCAAATTCAGATTACAAGGAATTAAATGTCATGTATCTGAGTGTCAAAAATGTGTCTTCATAAAGTAGGAGGACAAATGTAGTGAAACCTAGAAGCTCTTGTGATTTGCTCGTATTCACAGTTTAGAACTAGTCATTTAGATACCAAGTCTTATTGATTCTACTTTTCCCATTGCTGTATTAAGGCCCTTGTCTGTTGCCTTGCCTGCTCCCATAGCTTATTAACTGGTATTGGCCTCCAACCTTGCACTACTTTAGTTTACTCTCCATCCTGCTACCAAAGTGATTGTTTTAAAATGCAGATCTGATCTTGGAGAGGCAGCAGTGAACGGTGTTTTGAAGTGAGATCTGAGTTCCCTGCCCAAGAATTGAACCTGGGTAACCTGGGTGAAAACCAGGAATCCTAGTCCACCAGGGGCTAGAGGCTAGAAGCAGAGTTCCCCTGGCTCTTGCCTCCATTTGAAAGCAAAAGTGTTTCAAGGAGGCAAAAACTGTAAAAACAGGTGCAAAGGTGCTTTGCAATGACCTAGAGGGGTTGGATAGGGAGGCTCAAGAGGGAGGGCATACGGGGACATGTGTATGCATATGGCTGATTCGCGTTGTTGTGCAACAGAAACTAACACAGTATTGTGAAGCGATTATACGCCAATAAATATCTATTTAAAAAAATGTACCCTTGTAGTAATCAAAAGCAAGTTAAATGTTGATGATATATTCATTTGGGCCAGAAAATTGGCAAAAATTATAAAAATTGCAAGAACCCATAATTGGCAAGAAGATGAGGAAATTTTCTCATTTTAGTTAATTCCTCATGTTAAGTTATTGGTGCAGCCTTTCTCGAGAACTATTTTGCAATAAATACATAAGGCCTTAAAAAAAATGAAAAGTTTATTATTAAAGGCAGAGCACAACAAATGGGAGAGCACACAGAGAAACAGTTTAGTTAAGACAGAAACAAGGCAGAGACACACACCCGGAGAGAAAGGGTGTGGGCGTCCTCCCTAACGAGGAGGAGTGCAGTAAAGAGAGGCTTAAGTCATTTATATAGGGCAGTTCTTCTGGGTCTTTGTTTACCTTTGGCCAATTATCTGGTTTCTTTTTCTGCACCTGACCTGCCCTAGGACCCTCCCCAACATGTGTGTGCAACTTTTTTCCAAGATGGATTCCAGCCCAGAGGCCTATGGGGGGGCCTTGGCATCACCTGTTCTGCGGTGGTGACCCCTCTTTTTTGACCCACAAGGAGCCTTTCTGCGCATGTGCAATGTCTCCCTTGCCCCAAGGATGGGAAATATATGACCTCTTGAAATTTTACTCAAACAGGGTTTAGCCCCTCTCTGTTCCTGCCATGACTGTTATCTTAAAGTGTCCTCAGGAGACAAAGCCCGGCTATTTACCCTGTTTCTGTTGTTATTTCTATTTTGAAGTACAAACAGGAGGCTGGTTGTAAATATCTAACCTGGGGCCCACCTATCTCCTGTCTCAGGAAATGCACATAGGAGGCTAATTGTAAGTGTCCAGCCTGAAGCCCATCTTTTTCTTGCCCTAAGAAATGTAAACAGGAGGCCAGTTGTAAATGCCTAGCCTGGAGCCCATCTATCTCCTGCCTCAGATCTGCTTAGGTTACATCTGAGTTTTATCCTGAATTTTAAGCAAACTCCTTAGTATGCTACACCCTGCTGTTCAGAATCTTTGATCTGGCCCCTCCATACATCACTATCCTGTTCTTTGGCCACTACATACCCATACAGTACTTCTTAAAGTGCCCCAAGTTTACTGTGTTCTCACATTTCCATTGTATGTGATTGTCCTTCTTTCTAAAACACTGTTTCTTCCCTGTCTGCTATTTGTAATTAAAATCTCAGTTTAAACATAATCAAATTTAGATTAAGTGCTTTTCCTATCTGTTGTAGTAGCACCCTTTTTTACTTTTAATATTGAAGTTTTTTGTCAATTCTGCCTCCCATTAGACTGAACTCAATATACTAACGTTCATTGAATGAAAGAATAATATACTGTATTTATTTAATGAGCTTGAGTCTGTCTTAAGAATTTTCTAAGCTGGAGTGAACAAGCTTAGAGAATGTAGGTTACATGGGGAATTGTCCTTCATTCAGTATTTTGACTGCAACTTAGGTATAGATACATTGAGTTTCTTTTAATTCAGCTAAACTTTTATTGAACTTTTTTTTCCATTAGTTTATTGAGATAAACATTTATGTATAGTGAAATGCATACATCTTGAGTTTACAATTAGATGAGTTTTGTTAAAAGTATATATAAATATAATGACCACACTAATGAAGATATAGAAATATGTTGTTTAATTTCCAAATATTTGGGACATTTCTAGATATTTTATTGTTATGGCTTCTAATTTAATTCTGTTGTGATCAGAGAATATACTCTGTAACATTTCAGTCATTTGTAATTTATTGAGACTTGTTTTATAGCCTAACATGTGGCCTGTCTTGGTGAATGTTCCATGTGCACTGGAAAAGAATGTCTTTCTGCAGTTGTCAGATACAGCGTTCTATAAATAATATAAATGAGGTCAAATCTTAGATAGCACAGTTGATAGCCTTGTTCAGATCTTAGATAGCCTTAGTAATTTTGGAGGGTAGTTCAATTAGTTACTGAGAAGGGGGTATTAAAATCTACAACAACAATATTTGTATCATGTGTTTTGTATATAGTTCAGTCAGCTTTTTTCTTTTTTTCCTTCGCCATGCGGGATTTTATTTCCCGGACCAGGGATTGAACCCAGGCCCTTGGCAGTGAGAGCACGGAGTCCTAACCGCTGGATACCAGGGAATTCCCTAGTTCTGTCAGCTTTTACTTCATGTGTTTTGAAGTTCTGGTTTTGGGTGCATACATATTAGTTAGCATTGTTAACTGTCCTCCTAATGTGTTGACTTTTTAAATGTTAAGAAATACTGCTCTTTATCTCTAATAATATTCCTTTTCTTTATCTGATCTTAATATGGCTGCACCAGCTCTCTAATTGCTTATTGTTCACTTGGTATATCTTTTTCTTTGTAAAGTGGGTCTCTTGTAGATGGCATATGGTTGGATCTTCCTTTTTTTTTCTCCAGTCTGAAAATCTCTGCCATTTAATTGGAGTGTTTGGTTTATTTAGATTTAATGTAGTAGGACTTATGTCTACCATTTGTTCTTTGTTTTCTGCTTGTCCCGCTTTCATTTTTGTTTTAATCAGATATTTTTATATTGTGTTTTAATTCCTCTTTTGATCTTTAGCTAAATTTTTTCATAACCTTTTTAGTGGATGCTTAGGGGTTAAACTAGAGTTAATATTATACCATTTCATGTGAAATTATGCACACTGTACTTCGTGTTATTGTCACTTTTTATATTTACATATATTATAAACCTCCATAATAAACATTTTAATTTTTCCTTTAAACAGTAATTAAGAGAAGAAAAAAGATAATCTTTTCTATTATCCATATATTTACCATTTCCAGTGCTCTTCATTCCTAATTATAGATCTGAGTTTCACCTGGTATTTTTCTTTAGCCAAAATAACTTTCTTTACTGTTTCTTATAGGGGTATCCTGGTGATAAATTCTCTCTGCTTTCACATATTCCAAAAGGCCATTTGAAGAATAATTTTGAAGAACGTTTTGCTAGTTTTTGAATTTGAGGTTGATAGATTTTTTTCTTCCGATACTTTAAAGATGCCTTTCGATTGTCTTCTGGCTTCCATTGATTCTAATGAGAAGGGAACTCTAATTTATATCATTCTCTGTTTGTAATGTGTTGTGGTTTTTTGGTTTTTTGTGTTTTTTAAAAAATAAATTTATTTATTTATTTATTTTTGGCTGCATTGGGTCTTCGTTGCTGAGCATGGGCTTTCTCTAGTTGTGACAAGCGGGGGCTACTCTTCGTTGTGGTGCGCGGGCATCTCATCGTGGTGGCTTCTATTGTTGCAGAGCACAGGCTCTAGGCTCACAGGCTTCAGTAGCTGTGGCACGCAGGCTCAGTAGTTGTGGGTCGCGGGCTTTAAAGCACAGGCTCAGTAGTTGTGGCACACGGGCTTAGTTGCTCTGCAGCATGTGCGATCTTCCTGGACCAGGGCTCAAACCCATGTCCCCTGCATTGACAGGCAGATTCTTAACTACTGCGCCACCAGGGAAGTCCCTGTGTTGTTTTAAAGTATTTTTTTCTGCTCCATTTTCTTCTTTTCTCTCCTGGAATACCAGTGGCACATCTGTTAGATGGCTTGATGTTACCCACACCCCCTGGTCACTGAGGCTTTTGCTCATTGTTTTTGATATTTTTTCCCTCTCTTTTTTTTTTTTTCAGATTAGGTATTATTACTGATGTGTCTTCAAGTTCACTGATCCTTTTTCTGCCATATTTAAACTGTTAAGTCCATCCAGTAAATTTATTATTTCAGATATTGTAATTCAGTCCTAGATTCTTTTCATTTATTTCTTAAAACTTCCATTTCTCTGTCAGAATTCCCCATCTGTTCAATCATTATGGTCATTGTTACCTTCGAGTTCTTGAACATATTTATAGTAATTGCTTTGAAATTCTTGTCTGCTAATTCCAACATCTGGGTCAATTCAGAGTCTATTTCTATTGGCTATTTACTTTTTCTCTTGCCTCTAGGTTAGATTTTTCTGTGTTTTTTTTTTTTTTTTTATGTGTCTAGTAATTTTGGGCTGTATGGTTGGCATTGTGTATGCGTAGAGACTCTGGTTTCTGTTATTTCTCTCTGCTAAATTCTGGGTTGTATTATGGCAGGTTGTTATATTGCTGGCTGATCACCATGAACTTGTGGAGTCTTGATGTTATGCATTGTTTGGGTGGATCTGTAGAAAGCCTGAGATGTTTATCAAGCTTTTCTATCTTGGTGGGATTGAAACTCTAAACTGTATCCCTGGAGCAGGCAGTAGCTGAAATCTCTGCTCATTTCTTTCAGCCTTCTGGCTGTTGCTTTCAGATGGGCTCCTTGGAATCTCTCCTACATATGTACCATTAAAGAGTTAACTGAGGATTTGCAGGAATTTTATGTGTAGATTTTAGGGCTCCTACTGTTGGCTCCCTCCTTTTTGTTATTTTCTTCCTTAATACAGCCACTCTGGTAGTCAGTTGACACCTCAAACCTGTAAAACTCTAGTTTTCTGCTTGAGTTCTAACCACCCCATATTGTACAAACTAGGATTGGCTCTTGGGAAAACCTGTATAAAGGTGACCCTCACCCAGTGGGTGTGGGTTCCCTTCTAGTATGAATTCCTCCTAGTTTGTATCTGCTTTTTGTTACTCTTGAGAGCCTTCAAATAGTTGTCCACAGTTAGTAAATGCTATCTGCAAGAGTGTTAGTCCTATATAAGCTACTCTGCTGTTACCAAAACTGGAGTCTGTATTGAAATTATGGGGTAAAAATTAAAATATCTGATAAATGAAATAACTGAGACTATTTAGCATGTACATACTTGGTTTTATTTAATATAGAAGACCAGTTTGTTCCAGAATTCCATACAGAATTCCTGAATTCTGTATGTTATTGCTTATCTAAGGTTAATATAAGTAGGTTTTTGAATTAAATTATTTGGTCAGTGAGTAACACATCAACAGAAGTGATTATGAAGAAATAATCTCAGATTCCTTCTGAGTTTTTGTTGTAGGTCAGTCATAATTCAGAAATGGTGCTGGTATTCAAAAATTTACCAGGTAAATTTTACAGTCCAGTCACACTCTTGGAAAACACTGAGAGTCACAGTCTTACGAGCTGTTAAGTAAGCATTGTGTATGTTTGTTCAGCCATGTGTTTGCAAAATGCAGTTACTTTTGATGATTGTGCATTGTACTTATTTTATTTGACAAAATCATGCCTGTTCACCAAGAGGTACACAGAAGTCTTTCTGTATATAAGACATGTATATCAGTACTGAAGGTACCATCTAGTTGTACTTTACATGTACAGAGATGTCTTTTTAATTTTCTGCTAATTGGATTCCTCCTCCCCACTCCCTCATGTACTAGATTATAATATGTATAATAAAAGCTTAAAATGGGCTTTCTCTTTGCTCTTTTTCCTTTTTAAACAATTCTAGGAGAGATTTCACTAATGCATCATTGAAAGTCTAACCGTGGTTCAAGTAATTGGGCCTTAATGCCTCAGAACTTTGGCTTAAAATAAAACAAATTTATTCCTACCCAATATGGCTACTTTTTCTTCTTATTTAAAGATGTTCTTTGCTTAAAACCTTTTGCTCTTTAGTCTGGTTTAAGCATTTAACCCTAAAATCTTGTTTCTGTCTTAAAGAATATTTTGTAGTTTTTTTTTTTTTAAAGGATTTTCTTATTTATTTATTTATTTATTTATTTATTTTTGGCTGTGTTGGGTCTTCGGTTCGTGCGAGGGCTTTCTCCAGTTGCGGCAAGCGGGGGCCACTCTTCATCGCGGTGCGGGGGCCTTTCTCTATCGCGGCCCCTCCCGTCGCGGGGCACAGGCTCCAGACGCGCAGGCTCAGCAATTGTGGCTCACGGGCCCAGCTGCTCCGTGGCATGTGGGATCTTCCCAGACCAGGGCTCGAACCCGTGTCCCCTGCATTAGCAGGCAGACTCTCAACCACTGCGCCACCAGGGAAGCCCCTATTTTGTAGTTTTTAAATAAAAACTATCAGGGTTAGAACTAGAATATATAATAATAATCTAACATGATCACTTGTAGTATATAGGATATTTAAATATTGATTTTTATCCTTTCAATATTTCATAAAAAGACAGCCTAAGAAAAATTTACCCTTTATTTTTCTAAATGTGTTTTTTTTTTTTTTTGATTGATTGACTGATTGATTGCTATGTTGGTTCTTCGTTTCTGTGCGAGGGCTTTCTCTAGTTGTGGCAAGCGGGGGCCACTCTTCATCGCGGTGCACGGGCCTCTCACTATCGTGGCCTCTCTTGTTGCGGAGCACAGGCTCCAGACGCGCAGGCTCAGTAGTTGTGGCTCACGGGCCTAGTTGCTCCGCGGCATGTGGGATCCTCCCAGACCAGGGCTCGAACCCGTGTCCCCTGCATTAGCAGGCAGATTCTCAACCACTGTGCCACCAGGGAAGCCCTAAATGTGTTTTTAAAAAAGCAATAATATTGCTTTATTTATGAAAGTTGTCTGGTGTTTAAATTGCTGAAGGAAGTGGTCATGATAAGGTGATTATTTAAGGTTCCACCTCATTTTGCATCTGAGAATTAGTACATTCTTTTAGTGAAGTATTTAGTGTGTGGGTGTCACCCTTCTTATTTTATTCTCTAATTTTACAGTACTGGAAAATAGAATAGGAACTGAAACGCTCCTTGATCTTTAACTTCTAGAATCATCCGTGCTTATCAGAAGAAAAAGATTCGTTTGAAAGAGAAGGGAGGACTTTGTGAGAAATTAATGGTAGCTGATGGGCATCAGCACTAACAAGTCAGTGAAAACTTGTGTACCATTCACAGTGGAGTCGTGTGTGTATGTGCACGCGCGTGAATGAAAATTATTTTATACCTGCTGAGAAAACGTTTATTTTAAGCATTGGTAGGGATGGTGTCTTTCCTACACCACTGAATCCCATGTCAACCACAGTTCTTGGTTCATAGCAGGTCTTAATCTTATACTTTATCACACACCTTACTCCACCCGTATCAAGTGCCTACAATATGTAAGACCACTGTAGGTTCTTTGGAGAGCATAAAGTTATATAAAATATGGTTCTTGACTTCAAAAAAAACTTATAGTTGAAGAGAAGAATTACATTCTCATGAAAACTATGCAGTGAAAGGTAGGTAGTACATGATAAATGCATAGCAGATGCTACAAGATAGTAAGATCCACGGTAATTATTGAGATGTAAAATGAATGCTGGCACAAGGAGGTATATTTGTTGCAGAAATGAATAAGATCATATGCAGTTAGGATGATCAAGGAAGGGTTTGTTTAAAAATGCCGCAAAAGGGACTTCCCTGGTGGCGCAGTGGATAAGACTCTGTGCTCCCAATGCAGGAGGCCTGGGTTCGATCCCTGGTCAGGGAACTAGATCCCACATGCGTGCCGCAAGTAAGAGTTCACATGCCTCAAGTAAGGAGCCCGCGTGCCACAAATAAGGAACCTGCAAGCCACAAATAAGGAGCTGACCAGCCATACTAAGGAGCCCGCCTGCCACAACTAAGACCCCATGCAACCAAATAAATATTTAAAAATAATAATAATAAAGATTATGTATTTTAAAAAAAGCCACAAAAAGCTAAACCCTTGAGGTGTATATTTGATTTGTATAGATAAGATGATACTCTAAGGAAGAAGAGAAATTAACATATAATACAAGACTACCTGCTATGCATTGTATAAATATTATGTTATAAATATTAACTTTAATACATTTCTTTGTTGTCTTTCTACCAGGCACTTTACATACAACATGTAATGTTTATCCATACCCCTAATTTATCCTTTTGTGCTTTATATCCCTAACACAGTAGGACTTTAATATCACTAAATGTCAGGAAGCCATGGTGAACATGAACTGGTTGAATGAGAAATTATTATATTGACCACGCTCTTTTTTTATTTTATTTTTTAAAGATTTATTATTTATTTATTTATTTATTTATTTATGGCTGCATCGGGTCTTAGTTGCAGCACGCGGGATCTTTCGTTGTGGCACGCAGGCTTCTGTCTAGTTGTGGCATGCAGGTTTTCTCTTTCCAGTTGTGGCGCGCAGGCTCCAAGGTGCGTGAGCTCTGTAGTTTGCGTCACGCAGGCTCTAGCTGAGGCACGTGCGCTCAGTAGTTGTGGCATGTGGGCTTTAGTTGCCCCGCGTTATATGGGATCTTAGTTTCCTGACCGGGGATCGAACCCACTTCCCCTGCATTGTAAGGCAGATTTGTTTTCCACTGGACCACCAGGGAAGTCCCTGACCATGCTCTTATTAAGTCAATTCACTCATCAGATATTTGTTGATCGCCTCCTACATGCCTAGTTCTGTTACGTTATAGGCAGTGGATATACAATAGTGAGCAAAATATCCTAAGTCCATACCATTATGAAGTTTACATTCTAGTATAGAAAGTTAGGCCATAAATGAAAATATAATACTTCATGAGGTTATAAGTGCTGTGGAGAAAAGCAGAAGTCAGGTCAGGGAGATAAAGAGTACTGGTGAAAGGGTTAAGATATTGATGTTTTGTAAAAGGTAATCAGGAAAAGCCTTTCTGATAAGGTGATATTTGAACAGAGATCTAAAGGAATTGAGGAAGTAAGTTGTTTATGTATCTAGGGAAGAACATTCCAAGCATCAAGTGCAACAGCAAGTTCAAAGGTACTTGGCATGTTTAAGGAATAGTAAGGCTGGTTCAGTTAGAGTGGAATGAGGGAGGGGGGCAAGTGTTAGGAAATAAGCTTACAGAGGGATAGTTCTAGGGGACAGAGGTCTAAGTCCATGTAGGCTGTAGCAAGGATTTAGGCTCTAGGCTTTTATTCTGAGTAAGATAGGAAGCTGTTGGAAGGTTTTAATCAGAGATTTGACATGTTCTGATTTAGGATTTAAAAGAAATCACTGGCTGCTCTGTGAAAAATAGACTGTAAAAGGGGAAGGGTGGGGCTTCCCTGGTGGCGCAGTGGTTGAGAGTCTGCCTGCCAATGCAGGGGACACGGGTTCGAGCCCTGGTCTGGGAGGATCCCACATGCCACGGAGCAACTGGGCCCGTGAGCCACAACTACTGAGCCTGCGCATCTGGAGCCTGTGCTCCGCAACAAGAGAGGCCACGACAGTGAAAGGTCCGCGCACCACGATGAAGAGTGGCCCCCGCTTGCCGCAACTAGAGAAAAGCCCTCGCACAGAAATGAAGACCCAACACAGCCATAAATAAATAAATAAATAAAAATTAAACTTTAAAAAAAAAAAAAAAAAGGGGAAGGGTGGAAAGCAAAAAGATCCATTAAGAGCTGATTGCCAAAAAAAAAAGAAAAAACCGGTAATAAAATAACCTTTCATTTAAGAAATGCTAGGCTACCAAAATTAAAATAGAGATCTAGCAAAAAATCAAAGATAACAAATACTGAGCACTCATCACATGAGAATTGTAGTGGTGTATAAAACATTCCCTGCCCTTACAGTACAAAAATTACTTTCATAATGGAAAATTTTCTGTACGTTGATGGAACTGATTAACTTAGCTTACTCTTTGAAGAATGGAATATCCTCTTGCTTATAAAGTACTTAGTTAATCTTATAATAAAGGTAAGAACTGGTAGCAACAATGATTTTACTTTGAAATCTTCATTTTACCCCTTTAAATTAAATACCTAAAATCATAGCCCAAAATATTCAACTTGAAAGTTTCTATGGAGAGCCAATATTCAGCTTGTCATCATCCCCAGAGCTAATTCCTGTAGCTGTCACTGCAACTTAAACATGCCTATTTCTCCCTAGAAATTACAAGTAAAATACCATACACCTGGAGGTCAGAGTGGAATTGACACCATTTTTCCAGGAAAAGAAAATATTCTGGTAAGCATCCTGAGAAGGACGCCCCAGAATGCCTATAGGAAGTGGATATTCAGTTAATACAAGTGAGAGGATTTTTAAAAAAACATTACCAACTGTACTGGCCCCATAGTTAGTCCTCTGTCATTTCTAATATAGCAGAAGCCTCTTTTAGCATATCATTGGCATTTAAAATATGGATTTTCCTTTAATGATTATTTAAAACAAACCCCTAGAGTTGTTTCCTTCCTGTCTTACATATATTTATGTAAGGATAGAACTTGGCTTTTGTAAAGCATTTTCTTGGTCTATTTTGGGATGTCCTAAGTTTAGTATAAGTTAGTGACATTGATTCTTTTTTTGGGTTGGCCAAAAGTGCCTTTGGTTTTTAAGTAAAAATAAAAGACACATTTTTCATTTTCACCAAGAACTTTATTGAACAAAGTATTCACCGTTTGGTTCCACTACCTTCTGCCATTTTTCAGGCAACTTCATAATTCTGTTTTCCCAAAACTTTTTATCTTTTTGAGCAAAGAACTGTTCCCGGTGCCTTTTACAGTCTTCCAGGGATTTTTTTTCCATTAAGAGAATTTTGGAAAGACCAAAATAAATGGAAATCTGAAGGTGCAATGTCTGGTAAATATGGCGGATGAATCAGAACTTCCCAGCCAAGCTGTAAGAGTTTTTGCCTGGTCATTAAAGAAACATGTGGTCTTGCATTATCCTGATGGAAGATTATGCGTTTTCTGTTGACTAATTCTGGACACTTTTTGTCGAGTGCTGCTTTCAGTTGGTCTCGTTGGGAGCAATACTCGTTGGAATTAATCGTTTGGTTTTCCGGAAGGAGCTCATAATAGAGGACTCCCAATCCCACCATGTACACAACGTCACCTTCTTTGGATGAAGACTAGCCTTTGGTGTGGTTGGTGGTGGTTTATTTCACTTGCCCCACGATCTCTTCCCTTCCACATTATTGTACAGTATCCACTTTTCATCGCCCGTCACAATTTGTTTTAAAAACGGAATGTTTTCATTACATTTCAATAGAGAATTGCATGCAGAAATACGGTCAAGAAGATTTTTTTTGCTTAACTTATGTGTAATCCAAACATCAAAGCGGTGAACATAACCAAGCTGGTGCAGATGATTTTCAGTGCTTTAATTGGATATTTTCAGTGTGTCGGCTCTCTCCTGCATGGTGTAACATTGATTGTTCTCAATTAATGTCTCGATTTGATCGCTATCAACTTCAACTGGTCTACCCAACCATGGAGCATCGTCCAGGGAGAAATCTCCATCACGAAACTTCGCAAACCACTTTTGACATGTTTGATCAGTCACAGCACCTTCTCCATACACTGCACAAACCTTTTTTTGCGTTTCAGTTGCGTTTTTACCTTTCTTGAAATAATAAAGCATAATATGCCAAAAATATTGCTCTTTTTCTTCCATCTTCAATGTTAAAATGGCTACACAAAAACTCACCAATTTTGATAAGTCTTTTTTTAAACGCACGCTGATATGACAGCTGTCATATACAATCTAACAAAATTATTTCGAATGAAGTTAAAGACAACTGAGCGCTACCAGAGCCATCTTACGGAAGAAAACGAACGAACCTTTGGCCGACCCAGTAATTTAATTGAAATATTTTTAGGGAGCACCAAATTTTTCAGATACATTGATTAAATTTTTATGTCTGTGATTTGTATATAATAATAGTGTTTCACAAAGCAAATTCCTCTTCCCAAGATTGTTAGCTGTTTCTTCACACAACCCTTTCCACAGTGCTTTCCATATAGAAAGAACTTCCATTTATACTAGGCAACATAAGGTAATAGGAAAAATATGAACTTTAGAATCTCGGCTCTGCTATTCATTTGGTGGATGGCAAATACTCTCTTTAGCCTTAGATTTCTATAAAATGGGGATATTAATACCTTCCTTACAAGTTATTGCAAGGATTATGATGAGAAAATATGTAAAGTTAAGCACTCATTATTACCTTTTTTTTTTTGCCTACTTGATTTGATTGATTACTTCACACTCCTTACAGATTATTGTTACAGCATTGGCCTTACAGCACCCTCAGAGCACATTAGAATCATCTGGAGATTTTGGGGGTTTTTGTTGTTGTTTTTGGCCACGCCGCAGGTCTTGAGGGATCTTAGTTCCCCAACCAGGGGTCAAACCTGTGCCCCCTGCAGTGGAAGTGTGGAATCTTATCCACTGGACCACCAGGGAAGTCCCTCATCTGGAGAATTTTAAATGAAATGTACTAAGGGCCTAGCCCCACCCAAACTAGTAGAATCTGTCTTTGGGGGTGGGACCCAAGCATCTGGTGTTTTGCTTGTTGTTAAGTTTCCTAGGTAATTCCGATGCACTATAGGTGTTGAGAACTAGTGGTCTTGAAGGAAGGACTTCACACATAACCTTTCAAGAAAGCTTTCCTGAAGTATTTAGTTCTAATTATTCTCAAAGGTAAAAATAAAAGAGTGGGGGGACCTATGGGGTCATGTTAACCTATTTACTCCTCTGTGTCTAATATATTTAATTTTGTAGATAATGGAGGCTTGTTGCTTTGTTTGAGTGTATAGTTCTCTGGGGAATTCCCTGGCGGCCCAGTGGTTAGGACTCTGCACTTCCACTGCAGGAGGCACGGGTTAGATTCCTGGTTGGGGAACTAAGATCCCACAAGCTGCACAGTGCGGCCAACAAAAAAAAGTGTGTATTTCTCAGATCTACCAGTTAATGTTCTGGTCCCTCTTTTTTTTTTTTTAATTAATGTATGTATTTATTTTATTTTTTGGCTGCATTGGGTCTTTGTTGCTGCATGCAGGCTTTCTCTAGTTGTGGTGAGCAGGGCTACTCTTCTTGTGGTGCGCGGGCTTCTCATTGCAGTGGCTTCTCTTGTTGCAGAGCACGGGCTCTAGGCGCATGGGCTTCAGTAGTTGTGGCACACGTGCTCAGTAGGTTTTTTTTGGCTCACGGGCTCTAGAGCGCAGGCTCAGTAGTTGTATTGCACGGGCTTAGTTGCTCTTCGGCATGTGGGATCTTCCCCGACCAGGTATCGAACCCGTGTGCTCTGAACTGGCAGGTGGATTCTTAACCACTGCGCCAACAGGGAAGTCCCTGTTCTGGTCCCTCTTAATTGTCATTTCCCCCCATTATATTTGCTTGTGTTAATTGAATCTTTGTTTTTAAAAAATCCTTTTTCATATTTGATTGGAGAGATTCAGTGGCATTTGTTTTTCCATCTAGTTGAAGTTTATCAGCGTTTTCCTTCACTGTCACTCTGCATATAAATTTAAAATTCCTTTTATAATTCCTTTTTCTACAAGAAACTGAGTACATTGATTTCTTTTGTTTTCTGGGGTCAGGAGGAGTCAATGGGCATAAGTATTGCTAATTTTTCTTTTACTTGATTTTAAAAAAAAACAGGCTTTCTCAAATCTGTGATCATCTACTAAATAGTACTATGGATAGTCATGCCTAAAGAATTATCTGAGGGACTTCCCTAGCAGTCCAGTGGTTAAGACTCCATGCTTCCAATGTAGGGGGCGAGGTTTGATCCCTTGTTGGAGAACTATCCCATATACTGTGCAGCGTGGCCAAAAAAAAATTAAGAATTATCTGAGAATTCAGATGGAAGTGAACTCAAAAAAGCCAGTGGATAAAGGCACTAATCAACTATTTGTACTGCACTGCGTGCTTTCTGATGTGTTTTCACACGCATTAGCCATTCTTACAACTAACATTTTAAAGAATATCTACTGCATGTCAGGTACTAGGATAACAAAGATGAAATATGAGCCTTGTCCTCCAGTGGTTAAAGTCTAGAGGGAAAGACTGGGAGGTAAATAGACCATTATAATCAGTGTAATAAAAGCTCTGAAAGAAGAAATGCAGGGGACTTCCTTGGTGGTGCAGTGGTTAAGAATCCGCCTGCCAGTGCAGGGGACATTGGTTCGAGCCCTGGTCTGGGAAGATCCCACATGCCACAGAGCAACAAAGCCCGTGTGCCACAACTACTGAGCCTGTGCTCTAGAGCCTGTGAGCCACAACTACTGAGCCCACGTGCCACAACTGCTGAAACCCCCGCACCTGGAGCCCGTGCTCCGCTACAAGAGAAGCCACCGTGATGAGAAGCCCGTGCACCGCAACGAAGAGTAGCCCCTGCTCGCCGCAACTAGAGAAAGCCTGCGCGCAGCAACGAAGACCCAATGCAGCCATAAATAAATAAATAAACAAACAAATTAATAAATATATTTAAAAAAGAAGAAGAAATGCAGGGTGCTCTTGGAATATATAGAAGTGTTTAATTAGATTGGAAGATGATGGGATTGAAGGAATCTGGGAATGGGTTAGGGAGGTTTTTTCTCAGAGTTATCAGGGAATGGATCCTGAAGGATCTATCAGCTAGACAGATTGAGCTGGGAGCAGGGGAGGATATTCCTATGTTATATTATGAGAATAGGTAGATGGGTGTAACTCTAACAATACCCTCCCTGAAAGACCTCATTAGTTATGTACTTTTCACTAACTAGAACTTACTTTAATTTTTTAAAAAGCCTCAAAACTTGTAAACCTTGTTCCATTTTCACAGAAGGTAAACAGACCTTCCCTATGCCTCCAACATGAAAAAAAAATTTCAATTTCTAAGCTAGCCCATAATAAAATATTCTTAGAAGCCAAAAAGATTATGTATCTTGAACAGGTAGGCAGTTTAATAAATATTTCATGTCTGAGCAAGCTATGAGATCTTGGGGAAGATTTCTGGATTTTCCTAAGTAAGAACATTTCATTTCTGCTTTAATATTTTCAGATGATCTCTCCCAACCCCCCCCCACATTTTTCCTGTCAGTTTTACAGTTTCTTAAAGCAGGATTTTGTGCCTATTGGTGCTTTGCTGTAGTCCTAGAATTCTTGCAGAATTTCAAAACATTCTGTTCCCTTAGCCCACAGGACCATGGGTTATTGTGACTGATACTCAGTTCTGATAGGAAGAGAGCTATTGTATATGAAAGACTTTCTATGTAGAAGATCAGCCCTAAGCAGTTTACATAATGATTTCCCTTAATTTTCACAATAGTCAGTTAAGTGTACTATTATCTTAAGCCCATTTTACAGATGAGAAAATTGGAAAACAGAAAGATGACCTCTCACATAAGTGGCCTACCCAGAATGTAAACACTTCACCTTTTAGGTTTTAGCCATCTCACCTTAATATCTTTTGCTTTCAATATGTGATGTGTATGTCTTTGTAGTCATAGTAATACACTGGAATTATTGAAAGAAGTCTTTATGCACACTGCTTTTTTTAGTGCCTTCCTTTGCCAGATGAAGTCCATATTCTTTGCAGGTCTGTCTTTAGTCTGGCTTTCAATATATATATATAGCTTCATTCTAATCCTTTTAAATATTGTGTGCTCCAGTTGGTCTGGACTACCTAACCATTCTTGAAAATCATTGCGGCAAAAACTGAATATCACCATTATAGAACGGATTTCTGGGATACAAGATTTGTTTAGTGCCACATTGTCAGCTGCTAGATTATTCCAGTAGTCACTATACTCATTGCTGGTTTGCAGTACTAAATAGATGGTTGTTTTCAGTTGATGTTGGAGGGGAAACACATTTTTTTTTCAGGCTTTCTTATGTCTATAAAATATGTGTTTCCTTCATACTCTATATTCTTTATCTCTGGATGAAAAGTGATTTTTAATGGGTGTTAGACTTTTCCTGATGCATAAAATTTTGAGCTGACAAAGTTAACATTCTGCTTTTAATTCATTATCTAATACTATTATATAAAAACTTCAAAAGGATTAGAATTATTGTCCAACTTGGCATGCATTAATTAATTACAAACACTTGCTAGTTTTGAAAGGGCATAATATTCTTCCTAAAGTTATCTAATGCACTGTATTAACCTATTTCTGAGTTCATTTTGCTTTTGTAAATTTTAAGTTACTTTTGTTCATAAAATTAACAGCTTTCACAGACATTAATTATTGCAGCATTTATTCTTGTATCTAGATCTAGAGTGCTGATCTGTATTTGAAACTGAGTATTCATATATTAATCCAAATGGACCCACCTTTATACAATTAATGTTACATTGATTTGATTGATGGTAATTTACACAACCACATGATCTTTGATCATGCACAGTTTCTGATGTTCAAGTAAGCATTCTGCAATTTTAAGTCTAATAGCTGATTTTGGTTGAATATTGAGGCTAATGCCTAACTTTGGCACATCTCTAAATGCTACTAAACGTTACAGAACCAAGACAATTATACTTTTATTCAGGTCTTCCTTAATCCTACCACATCATACTTATTGCCTACAGATAAAGATTTGCTCCTTTTCTATACTTCTTTCCCTAGACAGATTACTTATAGTTCCATTCTTTCATCTTTGGCCTTCTTTCTGTTTCTTCTCATTTTAATTCAGCAACATTTACGGAGTGCTTAAACTCTGAGTGCTTTGTATGGTATGTTTTTGAACCATGTGAAATCTTTAAAACTACCTTTAAATCCCAACTCAAATGTCATTGCCTGAGGATTTTTCTCGGCCTCTTGAGTAGGGCCTTCTTACGTCTGTATTGTCATATCATTTTCTACTTCCTTAGTTCATAGCACTCATTGCATTGTAACACAAGGAATGGTTTGAGTCTATCTCCTTTGCCAAACTGTGAGCTCCTTGAATCTAAAAAGTACATCTTGTTCATTTCTGTGTCCCTAGAGAACTTTAGACAGTGCCTCAAGTAAGCAGGCACTTAGTATAAGGTTGTTAACATCATATGTGCATTTTAATTTATAGGAATTTTACACTGCATGCCTAACAAAAAGAAATGATTGAAATAATCTGCAGTTTTACCTGCCATTCTTCTCAGTAAGTGGGTAGCTAGGTTTGGACATGAAGTAGAGTATGACTCTGTTGTTCCTTCAGTCAGTTTCTGTTCCCACATGCCTCTCAAAGTGAACATCTCACCAGGATTGAGTGTGGTATGGTGGTTTCTAACAGTGATTTCCTAAGGAGTTATCAAGGGCAGTTTTGACTAGACTGACTTTCTCCATATGTACACTAACTTTAGAACCTAACTCATTATAAAAGATAGGAATGCCACTATACAGTTTAAATGAACATTCTGTCCTTACTCTGAGTTCCTGTAGTAGTTTGTTTTTATGACTCAAATGATATTTTTGCTGCTTAGTTCTTAGCTGTTTGTTCATGTCTAATCTCACCCGTTGGAAAGCAAGGATCCTCTTTGTATTTGACATGCTGGTTTTCACATGATATTCATTTTTAGAATAAATAGACATTTTAATGTGCTTTCATTGTGCTAAGGTCTAAGGAATAACCCAGAAACCATATCCTTTAACTCAACCATCCAGTGGTCATCCCTTTACTTGATACCTTTTGCTAAATTTTCCCTCCCAATTATCACATCTCTTTTTCCACAGCTCTTCCGACGTGTTGCAGCAGCTCTGCCTGGAATGGAAAGCACACAGGACAGAAGCAGAGAAGACAGTATCCTTTTTGTTTCATCAGGAAATTTTATTACTACAAGTCTTTAGAGCCCCACTTGGTTGGCTTAGGAATATTATGCCATTGCCTTTTACAGCCAAGAATTGATGGTTTAGGAGCAAAAAGTTTTTCTATAACAAATGAGATCTGGGTATCCAGTTGCATTCTTTGCAGCCTGCTGCTCACTACGATTAATCAGTGAGAGGGCTTGTGTTTGTTTGCTTGCCTGATTTTTAATGAGCAGGAAACTCTTAACATCCCACCCTCCTGCTTCTTAATTTTGACATCCCTTGGCTCTGGGCTTTTTCCCCACAATATATATCATATTTCCTTCCCCTGCTTTTTCTATCAGTTGAACTGTCTACTTGGCATAGGCAGGAGATAACTAAGTTTGGAGCTTTATCGTGACCTCTGCTTTCAGAAATGGGACAGAATGAAGCACATGTAATATTAGTTATTTAAAAGAACTTTGATATTTTCCTTGTTTGTCTCATATTTACCTTCTAGTGTTTTTCCATATGCAGACAGTTTTATTAAGCCATAGAATTCATAGCACTTTGTATTCAGCTCTTCCCACTTCTGAATGTTTTATGTTTTCTAAGCCTTTACTTTAGCAGCATAATATGTTCTATAGAGTTGAAGCCCCATTATTTATTAAATTCTCTCCCTGTTGTGGAACTCTCTTATAGGCTATTTTCAGATTTTTATTATAGATAATTTTTTAAGGAACATCATCTTTATGTGATTTCTTACTCCTGTAGAATAATTTCCTTAGGATAGATTTCCATGAGTAGGAATTAACCTTATTCTGAACCTTGCTGCATATAGGAGATATAAGCAAGTTTATTCCATATGAGCACCTTATATGGTGAGCCAGCTATATAGAAAATAGTGGCTGAGTAGTCTCTGAAGCCAAATAGGAATGGAAGGGGTCTTAGCAGAATTGTCGATGTTCAGCAGAATTGGAATTGTACTTTCCCATTTATAGTTCCTTAGCTTTTGTTTCAGTGATTGACATAAAACTGGAAAAGCCTCAGGAGCAACCAGTCAGCGAAGGAGGCTGTTCCTGCTAATCCCCTATGGCACCTTCAACTTTCCTCCAGAAGCTCACTGCTTTGGCCCCCTTACTCTTTCATTGACTGCAGTGTGAATATTGGCTTGACCCTTTTCCCTTCAGTAATAACGTATTGCAATTCAGCATTGCTGCCTGTCTCTTGGAGATGATCTATTAGCTTCACAAGCACAAAAAAGTCAGTGTCTTCATTATTTATATTTTACAAAAAGCCAAACAATTCAAGCATATTCCAGTGATAACTTTAAAAATTAGATACATTTTCTTAACATTTTTTTTTCCTTTTTAATGTTATGAGAATGTACTTCAAAGTGATGGAAATCTCAACAGTATGTGGCTTGGTTAAGGAGCAGTTGTTCACAGCAGCACTTACCTACCTACTTGATCTCTCCCTGCTTTACTTGCTTGTTCTTTACCCCATTTCCTATTCCAAACCTCCCTCCATCAAAACAAACAAAAGGGGGTAAAGCAGTAGTCAGACCAAGCCCATTGGAATTATCCTTCAGTTTTAGCAATACCACTTGCTCTCAAGATAACCAAAATTTTTCTTAAGCACTGACATAAATTACTTAGACCTTAATTGAGGTCAAAACTCAACTGTCATGGTAGGCAGTGCTGGAATAAGGAAAAGGTTCTGGTGCGTCTTCAGAATAAGTCCTAATGAACATACTGAGTACTTACAAGTAAATGAACATAAAATATATTTCTGACCAAAACAAATGATTCTTTCACATGTTAGACTCCGGGAGAGAAAAGTAAAAGTGCTTCAGAACAGGTTTTAAATATTTAATTCTTCTAAGAGCTGTTTCTCCCAAGATTTTAAATTCGTCAAAATCGAGTTCTTCTGTTTGTTTAAAAAACAAAACTAAACTTTTTTAGGCAATAGATTTCTCTTGAGTTTTCTTTTTCTTTCTTCCTTTCTTTCTTTCCTTCTTTCTTCCTTCCTTTCTTCCTTCCTTCCTTTGTTTCTTTTCTTTGAAATGCTATGCAGGCAAGGCACTGTAGAAATCAAATTCCTTTAAGAAGAACCAGTGGAAGAATTTAAATTTGGCACTTTGATCGAAACTACTGTAACCAGTAGAAACAATGATATCTAAAGCTTACCAACTAAAGAATCCTCAACAGAATAGCAAATACTTTGCCCAGGACAATTGAGGTCAAATTGAAAATGGAAACAGTTTTCTTATAAGCCCTAGAGGCAGATCTGAAAAAGCATACATAGAAGAGGGAAAGGAGAGAATGAAAATAAAACTTAATATGCAGATTTATGCCTTATTTTTCAGCATTTTTTTATGTTGGTTCTCTCAATCTGGTTTTGCTTTTTATTAGATCTGTATAGTTTGCTTAATTAACTAGTGATTTAATTTTATATTTAAGCTACAATTAATCTTTTTTCTTTGGTGATATTTATTTCTTTGCCTTTTTTAAAACTACTTTCAATTTTTAGATGTTTTATTCAGTCATTTAGAGCTTCATAACAATGGCAATATGTATTTCCCTTAAAACACTGCAAACAAATATACTAGGAGTGCACCATTTTAATCTTTACTAGTTATTGTGAGATTGCTGTGTAAGTTAATAAATACATTTGTAAATACATTGTTTGCAAGAAGAAAATTTCTGAGTTACAGCTCAGGAAAAGCCTGCTGAATTTATGTTGTAAGCATTACTTAACACAGTATAAGGATGAAAAGACAACAGAAATATCTTCATAGTTCCTCATCCCCTCATTGCAACAAAACCCTTAACTGGGAGAACCTTATTCCTTCCCCTCTCTTTCCTCTTCCTCCTCCACTTCCCACTTACTGTCACCTTATAATATTCAGAGAGCACTTGGATCATGGGTCTGAATAGAGAAATGCTTTCAAATAATCATTAGCCCACATACCCCAGTAACTTGTACTCAAAGACGGGATGGAGTTGTAAAGTGCTTTTATAATACAATATTATTGTTAAAGGCAAGGGTTGACTCTTTTGTTTTATTTTGACATGGCATGTCCTGAAATAAATATCAATTCAATATGGCGATGGGTCATATTCTTTATTTGGAAGAAGTTGTGATTTCTGACATGGGGGTTATTGTGTTCCTACACTGTAGCATTTGATTCTTTTTAATGTATCTTTAAGGCAGTAACCAGTTAGTGCTGCTTTTAATATTGGTCTTTTTATTTAGCTGGGGGTTCTTCAACCGAAGCAGTGAAGTGTGTTCATAGTGCACTTTTTTTTTTTTTTTTTTTTTTTTTATTTATTTATTTATGGCTGTGTTGGATCCTCGCTTCCGTGCGAGGGCTTCCTCCATTTTGCGGCAAGCGGGGGCCACTCCCCATCACGGCGCGCGGGCCTCCCACCATCGCGGCCTCCCGCGTCGCGGAGCACAGGCTCCAGACGCGCAGTCCCAGCAACCGTGGCTCACGGGCCCAGCCGCTCCGCGGCACGCGGGATCCCCCCAGACCAGGGCTCGAACCCGCGTCCCCTGCACTGGCAGGCAGACTCCCAACCACTGCGCCACCAGGGAAGCCCCACTTTTTTTTTTAATAAACACAGTTTTGCTGCCCAAAAAATGTATAAATAAACACAAAAGAAAACACTTATTGACTTGGTTTCCCATTCCTGCCAAAGTGATGAATTACCATGTGCTACTTCCTCCCTAGGACTATAAAGGGAATGTGGAATCCAGAAAAATAGCAAAACAACAACAAAACTGCGAAACCCCTGGGGAGTCACAAGACTCTTTTCAACTGTTGAGGGTGAGGGAAAGTGGCTGTAACTTGAAAGATAGGGCCACTGGTGGAGGCAATAATAGGATGTGTTAAGAAAAGCAGTTTAAGTTCTGCTTATGCTTCCTCACTCCTAACTTCACCTTTGCCTTTGGACAGGGGTGGCAAACTGCCCTCGCACCAAATCCAGCCTCCTACCAGTTCTTAAATTAAGTTTTGTTAGACCTCAGCCATACTTTCTCACTGCAAAGATGGAGTTGAGTAGTATAAACAGGCCTTAGGGTAAACCACAGCTGTCCGCCGTACTATAGAAATGGAGGCCACAGCCCAGACTACAGGCTCAGGTATCCACAGCGGTAACGTCAGGGCAGTATAAAATCCCTGAGAGGGAATTTCCTGGTGGCTTAGTGATTAGGATTCCGTGCTTTCACTGCCGTTGCCCCAAATTCAATCCCTGGTTGGGGAACTGAGATTCTGCAAGCCGCACAGCGCAGAAAAAATATAAAAAATCCCTGAGAAGTGAGGAGTTGATGAAACTAGGTGGGGAATAACCTGCCTGCCTTAGGCCTTTCACTCACTCTTTACCCTTTCAAAACATCAGTTAGTGGACTGTGATCTAGGGAGAATGCCTCCTGCAAGAGCTGCTTCTTCCTAAACTGGGTTTAAAGGTAAGGCCCTGAAATAAAGTTTGGTTTGGTGAGATGATACTGAATGGGAACAATACATGTGGTCTTGTGGTACCTAGAACTCTGTCCCAAGGTTTGTCCTTTCCCTATCTTAAAACTTCACATTCTGGTCTTTGACCCTTGCCCAGTATACTATCCCAGAGTTATAACCCATACCCCAGGAGAATTTGGACTCATAAGTCAGAGTAGTTGGATACCTGAAAACTGCCTCAAAAGAAAAAGTGAATACCATTTGAAGCAGAAGTACTTGAAAAGACAACCAGTAATTTAAAGATGGCATGATAAATATTAAAGAGGTAAGATACTACCAGTATGGAACAAGAATCATAAAATAATCAAATATAACTATTAAGTGAAAAATATAATAGTTGAAATAAAAAACAGGTAAGTAGTAGACTGAATTCTATTCATTGAATTAGAGCATTCAATTAAACTCTTTTCATTAGAAAGCAAAGAAATAGAAAAATAAAGATTAGGAGGAGAATAGTATATATAGCAACATTCAGAAATTCCAGGGAGATGAAAATCAGGAAAATTAAAGTACTGAAAACAAAGAATTTTGAAGATAGTATTTGTGACAGGCATCTGTGTATCTTCTGAATGCAGTTTCTGAAATGGTATCTGCCTCCTGGTACTCAAATGTTTGCATTATCCTTTCCCCTTCAATATAGGCTGCACCTGGTGACTTGCATCTAAGGAATAGGACAGCAAAAGTTACATTACTTTGAAGGTTAGATTATGAAAGACTGTGGCTTTTGTCTTGTTCACACAGTCTGACTCCTCATTTGCTTTTATGCAGCAATCTGCCACATTTGAGCTGCCTGTAGAGAGGCCCAGCAGCAAAGAGCTGAGGGCAGCCTCCAGCCAATGAGGAACTGAGGTTCTTCTTAATAAGACAGCCTGCAAAGAACTGAACAAAAAACAAGCCACAGACAAAATATTTGTAGATTGCATGCTTGATAAAGGACAAGTATTCAGAATATATGAAGAACTCTCATAACTTGATAGAAAAGACATGGAAAATGCTTGACATCATTAGTCATTATAGAAATGCAAATTAAAACCACAATGAAATACTACTACATATGTATCAGAAAGGCTAAAATTTAAAAGATTGGCCATACCAAGTGTAGGTGAAGATGAGGAGCAACTTGGAATTCTCATACACAGCTACATGAGATTTTGGAAAAACAGTTTGGAAGTTTCTTTAAAAGTTAAATATACATTTATATATAGTAGCCATTCCACACCTAAGTATTTACCCACAAGAAATGAAAGCATGTGTCTATACAAAGACTTGCACACAAATGTTCATAGCAGTTTTACTTGTATTAGCCAAGAACTTGAAATAACCCAAATGTCTATCAGAAGGTGACTATGTAAACAAATCATGGTACATGCTTACTGTGGAATAGTATGCCATAAATCAGAATGAACTGTTGATACCAACAACATAGCTGAATCTCAGAAAATTATCCTTCGTGAAAAAAGTTGGACAAAAAAGAGTAAAGTATTCTGGAAAATAAAGTGTTACCATTTATAAAAAAAAAAAAAAAAGTAAAGTATATATTTTGTTTTCATTTATATAAAATTCTAAGAAATGCAAACTAAACAATAACCCTCCTTTTCTCCCTTTCTCCAGTCCCTGGTAACCTCTATTCTGCTATCCGTCTCTATGAATTTGCCTGTTCTAGGTACCACATATAACTGGAGTCATACAATATTTGTCCTTTTGTGTCTGACTTCATTTAGCATGATGTTTTCAGTGTTCATCCATGTTGTAACATGTATCAGATTTGATTCCTTTTTGTGGCTAAATAATATTCCATTGTATGTATATACAGTATTTTGTTCATCTGTTGATGGACACTTGTGTTGTTTCTATCTTTTGGCTATTTTAAATAATGCTATTGAAGAAATGCTAAACTGCTTTCCACAGCATCTGCACCATTTTACATTCTCACAAGCAATGCATGAGGGTTCTAACTTCTCAACATCCTCATCAATACTTTTTATGTTCTGATTTTTTTAATAATAGCCATCCTAATGGGCGTGTAGTGGTATCTATCTCGTGGTTTTGATTTACATTTCCCTAATGACTAATGATGTTTAACATCTTGTTTACTTGGCATTTGTATATATTCTTTGGAGGATGTCTATTTTGTTAAGTTCCTTGCAGGCTGTTTTACTGAGAAACTTTGGAGATATGTCTGTTCAGTCCTTTAACCATTTTTAAATTGGATTGTTTATTTTTTGTTGTTGAGTTATAGGAGTTCTTCATATAGTCTAGTTATTAATTCTTTGATAGATACGTGGATTTACAAATATTTCCTCCATTCTGTGGGTTTTCTTTTCACTCTCTAAGAGTGTCCTTTGATGCACAAAAGTTTTAAATTTTAATCAAGTCCAATTATCTTTTTCCTTTTTTGCTTATGCTTTTGGTGTCATATTGGAGAAATCATTGCCAAATCCGATGTCATGAACATTTTTTCCTATGTTTTATTCTAACAGTTTTATAGTTTTAGCTCTTAAGCTTAGGTCTTTGATCCATTTTGAGTTACTTTTGTAAATGGCATAAGGTAGGGGTCCAACTTCTTTTGCATATGGATATTGTTTTCCTAGCAACATTTGTTGAAAACTGTCCTTTCCTCATTGAATGGTCTTAACACTCTTGTTGAAAATCAACTGACCATATATGTGAGGATTTATTTCTGGATTATCTGTTCTGTTCCATCTGTCTATGTGTCTGTCCTTATGCCATTACCACACTGTTTTCATTACTGTAGCTTTGTGGTAAGTTTTGAAGTCTGGAAGTGTGAGTCTTGCTGCTTTGTTCTGATCACTTTGGGTAGTTTGTCATCTTAATATTAAGTCTTCCAATCCATAAACACAGGATGTCTTTCTGTATTAGTCTATTCAGGCTGCTATAACAAAATAACACAGACTGGGCAACTTACAAAGAACAGAAAATTTATTGCACAGTTCTGAAAACTTGGAAGTCCAAGATCAAGGCACCAGCACAGTCACCTGGTGAGGGCCTCTTCCCAGTTTGTTGCAAGCACCTTCTTGCTGTGTCCTCACAGGGTGGAAGGGCCGAGGGATCTCTCCGGAGACCCTTTTATAAAGGCACTAATCCCTTTCATGAAGGCTTCACCCTCATGATTTAAGCACCTCCCAAAGCCTACCTACTAACACCATCATCTTTTGGAGGATTCAGTATGTAAATTTTGGGGGGACACAAACATTCAGACCATGCATTCTGCCCCTGCCCACTCAAAATTCATGTCTTTCTCACATGAAAAATACATTCATTCCATCCCAGTAACCCCAAAAGTCTTAAACCTGTTCCAGTGTCAACTCAAATGTCTAAGTCCAAAGTCTCATCTAAATTAGATATGGGTGTTGACCTAAAACAAATAGACTCCAGGTTATTCCTGCAGCAAATATGGGTTTATTCAGAATCAGTGGAGAATTGCAGTTTGGGGTCTGCAACCATGGCAAGTCCCTGCAAGGCAAGGGAAGGAGAATGCTTTTTATAGAGGGGAAAAGGAAGTTGGGAGGACTATGAACAAAGCCCATGACTTCATTGGCTGAGTCCTTGCCAGGAAGGAAGACTAGTCTGTCTGCTTGTTGGGCTCTGCTGTCATTGCATGGTTTGAGAGCTCCCTCTTCTGGTCTCCTGACTATTTAATTGAAGCTTCCGTTTATTAATTTTTTTTAAGTCTTTGTTGAATTTGTTACAACATTGCTTCTGTTTTATGTGGGGTTTTTTGGGCTACGAGGTATGTGGGATCTTAGCTCCCTGACCAGGGATGGAACCTGCACCCCCCGCATTAGAAGGCGAAGTCTTAACCACTGGACCACCAGGGAAGTCCCTATTAATTTTTTACGTGTGTGAGATTCAGGGTAGATTCAGCTTATGGCAATTGGTTTCTAGTTGTGAATCCATGAAGTCAAACAAGTTATGTGCTTCCAAAATACAATGGTGGGACAGGCATAGGATAGATGTTCCTATTCCAAAAAGGAGAAATAGAAAAGAAAAAAAGGATAAGAGGTCCCACGCAAGTCTAAAACCTTAAGGCATGCTGGGGCAGGGACCTGCACTTTGGACTAACGGGTGGCCCCACCCTAGCTCTCATGGGTTGGAGTCCTGTGCCTGTGGCTCTAGAGGTGGAATGTCATGCCAGTGGCTCTACCAGTTTGGGGGTTTGAGGGTAGTCCCATCCCCACAACTCTGCTGGGCATTGCTCTAACAGGAGCTTTCTACTGTACCCAAAAGTGGCCCTCTGTGTTGCACATTAGAGGCTCCAGAACAGTCCATCCTTTGGAATCTGGGTGGAGGTAGCCACATCTGGTGCAGTGGACACTGCCAAGATTTACTACCTGTGCCCTCTGGAAGGACCATCGCCATGGCCTGCACTACACCTGGGGTAGCTGAGGTGCTAGGTGCCAGAATTTGGGGAGGGGGGAGCAGAGCCTGGGATGTGAGCGGGTGCCAGGCAGCAGAAGCCCCTCCTTTGAAATTGTTCTGCCCCACATGCCCTTTCAGTTTGGGACTGTGATGGGAGTGCCTTCGGGGTCATTCTTCTATTGTCTTGGACAATAGGTCCTGTCTTCTTTTAGATGACCAACCAATCTCCCCCCATTGTCTTGAATAGCTCCCAGCTTCTATTGGAGTGGTAGATCCATACCAATCTTCTTATCAGATCCTGCCACACACTTTGTATTCTCTCTCATATGAGTTTTCTTATTTCTTTCAATATGGATAGTCTGAGAATTTTTCGAGTTTTAAATTTCTGCTTTCTCTTTCATTAAGAATTCTACCTTTAAATGATTTCTGTCTCCTCACATGTTAAAAAAGAAACAACAGACCCAAAATGGAGTCACTTGTGCTAAACCCCATGTCAACAAACCAAGACTTAATACCTAACCTAATTGCAGTTTCAGCCTCTCCCTGGAATGTGACCTTTAACCACTTGACCTTGAATTACCTGGTAAGCACTAGTGAGATAACCCACCCAATAGATCCCATCTGTCCCCATAGGAAGGTCACCTTGCCTAAAAAATTGTTCTTTGCTAGAAACTTCCTTTTCCCATCCCCTGCTGCCTGTAAAAGCCTTCAATTTTATACAGCTCCTCAGAGTTCCTTTCTATCTGCTAGACGGGATGCTACCCAATTCATGAATCATTGAATAAAACCAATTAGATCTTCAAATTTACTCAGCTGAATTTTGTTTTTCAACAGATGTGGTGGCAGCAGTTGGACCGAGGAAGGACGCTTCTGATGGCTTTAGGGACAAAAAGAAACACAGGCATACCCACGAACCCTTTTGAGGTCTCTTTCTCGCCATTTCTGAAGATTGTGGGTAAGTTCCCCTCAGTTCTGAGCTCTGCTCTCTGTCCATCGAGCTCCCAATCTAATTGGCCTTCCACTGTTCCCCATTTTGAGTGGAAAACCCCAGGATTTGGTTGTATTCCCAGATTCCACATCAGGGACTATTGGTGGTTACTGGCCAGAGTCACACCGGGTCTGACTTAAAAACCAGACTGGGTCCAGGCTTAAACTGGACTGGGTCCATTGTGTTTTGTGTAGGTAAAGGCTATTGCTAATGGAAATCTTGGAAGCAGCCACAAAATTGGTGGGCATGCATTGAGCATTTAAAAGGTAATAGAGCACTTGCCACCGACCCAAAGACTCCTTTGTTAGGATAAGCTGGTTATGGGACAGGTTAGATTGACACTAGACCACCTGCCAACCTCAAGAAAATTTCCATGCAACAAGGTACACTGTAAAACATCACACAATTCCCAATTCAGCTGCACATCCCTTTCAAGTATTAGTTTGAGGGACTTCCCGGGTGGTGCAGTGGTTAAGACTCCATGCTCCCAATGCAGGGGGCCCGGGTTCAATCCCTGGTCAGGGAACTAGATCCCACATGCGTGCCACAACTAAGAGTTCACATGCCACAACTAAGGAGCATATGAGCCACAACTAAGACCCGGCACAACCAAATTAAAAAAAAAAAAAGGTATTAGTTTGGGTCCAAGAGACCCAAAATCTTAGCTAATTAATTATTTAATAAAAATGGGATCCTTAAATTCCAAAGTGTTGAGCACACCACCTTCCAGCACAACTGCTTAGTTTATGTCTAAGAACTATGGTCCCACAAGCCATAGATATCTACAAAAAAGGCAAAAATCTTATTAAAAACAGCCTAGAATTACAAAGTCCATTATTACAAATGTTCCAATTCAATAAGATCATTTAAGGGACTTCCCTGGAGGTCCAGTGGTTAGAACTCCACACTGCTTCCACTGCACAGGGCACAGGTTTGATCCCTGGTCGGAGAACTAAGATTCTGCATGATGCACGGCGCAGCCTTAAAAAAAAAAACAAAAAACAAGACTGTAAACAAAATCTGCCAAGCTAGTAGCCTTGCTGAAGGCCCCATATCTACCCTCGAAGGAGGGCCCCCAAATGGGCCCCTCCCTGAGTTGACAAGACTCTGAGGGATTTTTCTGATAAACTTCTACATTAATCTCTTAAACAGCGAAAAATTTAAAATTAAATTAATGAAGAATCTTGCCAAATTCTGATAGATACCAGAGCCTACAGAGCGGCTCCTGGGAAAACTGGCAGAAGCCAGCAAAGAGTGAGAATTCTTACCAGATCAGCTCTCCCAAATCTCTGTCTGTGGTGCCCAGTTGAGAGAGGAGAATTAAATTTTACACTGTCCATTGCTTTCCAAATCCAGACCCATTTGCTATTAATTCTTTCTCTTCCAGGGATAGGTTTGTTTTTGTTTTTGTTTTTTTTTGGCCGTGCCACACAGCTTGCAAGATCTTAGTTCCCCAACCAGGGATTGAACCCGGGTCCATGGCAGTGAAAGCACCGTGTCCTAACCACTGAACTGCCAGGGAAGTCCCTCCCAGGGATAGTTATTGCCTTCTTGCTTATCTTGTCTTGAGTCTTAAGAACTTGGCCTGGCTTTCTGCCTGCCTCGGACATATAGGTTGTCAGTTCCTTCTTTTGGCTACTTTTTGGGAGTGACTCTGGATCTTGGGAAGGTAGTATCCTTTGTACCCTTTTTCATTCCGCTTACATCCAAGGAGGGGTTGTTCAGTACTACCAGAAATATTTACTGTTTGTCCCGGCTGGAAGCTAACAATGTATTTAAGAGAATTTTTTAGGCCTTCTCCCTTAAGCTAAAATAAAACTATGTAAACAGAGGGAAAGAAAAGCCTTAAATTTTAAAGCCTTGTGGAAGGATTTACTAAAACATTCCAAAGACACACAGCTCTAATCCAGAATATAGAAATCTTTTGATTTACATTTAAGCTGGAAATCTTCCTGATATAAAAAAGCAAACAGAATTCCCTGGCAGTCCAGTGGTTAGGACTGGGCACTTTCACTGTCGAGGGCCCAAGTTTGATCCCTGGTCAGGGAACTAAGATCCCACAAGCCGTGCAGCATGGCCAATAAAAAAATTAAAAAGCAAATTGAAGTTAATGTGGTTGTATGGGTGGACTAACTTATGATGTCATTTAAGTTGCAATGCAATTCCTTAATAAACTAAAAGCAACTGTCCTTATCTTACAGATCTTTACAAAACCAGAAATTTGGCTCCAGAAACAATTCAGTGTCCACATATCCTTTTTAACAATTAACCTTGCCTATTCATCTCAAAAGACTTGTAGGTATGGTAAAATTTCTGGCCTTAGGGAACAAAAGTCCTTCTTGGAGGAACTTGCATTTTTTCCCCCATGCCTTTTATATGTAAATGTTCTACCTGGTCCTCTCAGGGAACTCTTGTTTTTTATCTAGACCTTCTCCTTGAAATGCAAGCTTCAGGGAGTTATTTCTTAACAGAAGTGGGGGGGGGAAGGGGGAGGGGGGTAGATGTCTTCTCCAGAAATATTAGTAGAAAAGCTTTAGCCATCTGAGCAGGTAAACTTAACTTATTCCATAAGCTAGTGAGTTTTGCATTACCATAACCTGTCTCATGGCTAAAAGTTTTAAATGAAAGCTATAAGGTCTCTGTTTGTGTCTATCTGTATTTTTATGTCCCCCCTATATTTATATCTTTGTGTGTGTGTGTGTGTGTGTGTGTGTGTGTGTGTGTGTGTGTGTGTGTGTGTTTGATGTATTTTCTACCTCTGGGTGGTATTGCCAAAATTAGTTCATAAAACTCTTATTTGATTGGCTTAAAGAAAATTAAGCACTTATGAATTAAGTATTCCTAAAAATCTCAGAAATATAATAGAGACTTAAATGTTTTTTCAGGTTCACATGATCTAAGATTAATTTTTAGCAAATGAAAGCTGGTTTAAGTTTGTTGGTTTAATTAAAACAGGCATGTCTTCAGAGTTATCAGCATTAAATATAATGTTTTTATTCTACCTAGATGTACTGAAAGTTAAGTGAGCTCATGTTATCTCTGTTATAAAATTTGTCAACAACAAGAAAATAGCTTGGGATGATGGCTGATTTTGTCTAACGTCTCGTGAAGTTTTTATGGGTAATCTAAACATAGTTGTTCAGCAATGAGAATCTGTTCTCCTTGTAATAGGACACAGTTGGAAACATTAGCTATATTACCAAAGCTTTGACTTGAATGTCACATTTGAGAGAGATGTGCATAGACTCAAATATGACCTGACAGCTTTAAGAAACTGTTAACTTGGGAATTCCCTGGTGGTCCACTGCAGGGGGCATGGGTTCAATCCCTGGTTGAGGTACTAAGATCCCACAAGCTGTGTGGCATGGTGAAAAAAGAGAAAAAAAAGGAAACTGTTGACTTTATAAAGCCAATAAAGCCCCTTGGGAAAATTGGCCTGGTATTCTGCTTAAAGGGTTCCCAGCAGCCTTAAGAGGTGAATAAGGAAGGTCATTTCTTGGCAGGCCCAGGAACCTCAGGATCTTTGGAAGGACGTTGAGAAGAGAAGAATTCACCCAAACTATAGGTATTGCAGGTAAAATCTGATGGTGAGTTCTTGGCTTGGCTTACTGGCCTCAGAGGCTGTAAGAGTGCAATCTGAGATTCCTTATGAAAAGTTTCAGCAAAGCAGGCTTAAAAAGAGCTTATATGGTCAATTAATATTCTTGTTGCATTTATGTAAATAATCAAGACAAGTTTATTGCAAACAAATTAGTTTTACTATGATTATATTTGGTAAAAAATGGGGATAATTGTAGAGAGAAAAATTATATTTGCAACTTTGTAGATACTCGATTCTAGTCCTGTTAATTGTCTTTAAGGTTTTATTATATACCTGTAAACTGGCCTGGATCTGGAATTCTTCTAGTTTCCTCAAATATCTGGCTATGATTCTCCAAACTACTGTTTCTAATTTTCCCCCACCCTTCTGATTAGGAATCACTAAGAACAGACTGCCCTTAAATTTCCTTGGAAGGGACTATACTAGGTCTTCCTCACTATCCAGATAGCAGTTAAACTTCAGGGACTTGAACCTTGGGTACATATCTCACAGCTAAAGAAGGCACCACCTGACATCTGGTCCTGTGCAGATGCTGGAGACCTCCAAGTCAAATTGACAAGGAAGAGAAGTAGCTGACATCGATGTAGACTGCTTCCACCTCAGGTCGACTTCCTACTTTAACATGAAACCCTTTCTTCTTTTCTCTTTCCTTTACTCTGGCATTGTCCTGGAAAGATAACACCATAACCCATATCTCCCAGGCCATTACTAAGGGGAGTAACCTTTCCAACTGCCGAATTTATCATCAAAAAATCCAATCTGTCCATTAACAGTGCCACCTTAGCAGAAATGGTTTGTGCCCTGACAGGGTTTATCCTTATCAGTGATAGTTATCATTCTCCTTAGGCCTATGAATGCCTAGATGGCTGGAGCATAACCAGAAAGTGCCTCTTACATTATCTAACTATGCTCTTAACTTCACAAACTGAGATACCACATTGGTCAGCTCCCCTGAATTTATTGTTTGTTTGAATATAAATTTATTTATTTATTTATTTTTGGCTGTGTTGGGTCTTCACTGCTGCACGCAGGCTTTCTCTAGTTGCGGCGAGCGGGGGCTACTCCTTGTTGAGGTGTGCAGGCTTCTCATTGTGGTGGCTTCTCTTGTTGTGGAGCACAGGCTCTAGGCACGCAGGCTTCAGTAGTTGTGACACGTGGGCTCAGTAGTTATGGCTCACGGGCTCTAGAGTATAGGCTCAGTAGTTGTGGCAAATGGGCTTAGTTGCTCCGCGGCATGTGGGATCTTCCCGGACCAGGGCTTGAACCTGTGTCCCCTGCCTTGCCAGGCAGATTCTTAACCACTGCACCACCAGGGAAGTCCCAGCTCCCCTGAATTTATATCTTCAAGTTAGAAAGGACCTACCAGGAAGCATTCATGATTCAGGATTGATGCCAAAATACTGGCTCCCTGTATACCAATGCCAAAATGAGATACGGAGACAGAGTTTTGGAGGAGAAAGGGTGGCTTTATACTTTGCCAGGCAAAAAGGGAACACAGCAGGCTAGCGCCTCAAGAAATGTGCCCCCCTCCCTGGGGAATAGGGAGAGGTCTTATAGTTGGGTCTTATGGTCAGGGGTATTCGGTAAGGATCAAGGCAGTAACAGTCTTGCATTCTTCTTTCTTCTGCAAAGTTTCAAAAGGGTGGGGTTGCTGACAAGATTAGGGTGTGTGAAGGGTCTCAGGTGGTCAGGGTCTCCTAATCTTGATGAGCTTCTCTGGTCCCTTTATTCTTGCGTCAGGTGGTTTCGTGACTGCTCCTCCCATGATTAGCAACTGTTCCAAATCTGCCCTTTGGAACTCAGAGAAGGTCATGGAAGCCAGAGTCTTGCCTACAAGAAATGGGAGACAAAAAGGCCTCCCTGCCCGGGAGCCCCACAGGGCCCCCCTGCTCGGTTTCAGGATTTGCTTCCTTTGGCAGAGCTCTAATTCCTAATTAAGAGTAAATGCAGATAAGGTTATGGTAAGGAACCTCTCCTTAACAATGAACATATTGCAGAATCTGCTGCTAAAACAATAGCTGTCCAACAAAAATCAAACTCTGGCTGAAGTTGTCCTTGATAATAGGATAGCCTTTGATTATCTTTTAGCTGAACAAGGAGGTGTTTGTGCTATGGTTAGCACTACTTGCTGCACCTGGATTAACAATTCTGGGGAGGTTGAAACTCAGCTACGTAAGATTACTGAACAAACCTCTTGGCTTCAAAAAGTGATTTCTTCAAGTGATCTTTCTTTGACTTTTAAATTTTGATTTGTTTGGGTCTTGGGGACCATGGCTCCAAAGTGCACTCCAAACATTGGGAATTACCCTGAATATAATAATTATAGTAGTCCTCCTGGTGTGCTGTATTCTCTCAAAAGCTTTAAATGCATGTTTGCAGCCACCTACAACCAAGCAAATGATCTCCCTAAGACTGGAATGCCAGAAAAAGAATGAAGAAAATGACTGGCTAAAAACTGAGCCTGGTGACTTCCCTAGTGGTCCAGTGATTAAGACTCTGTGCTCCCACTGCAGGGGGCACAGGTTCGATCCCTGGTTGGGGAACTAAGATCCTGCATGCTGTGCAGCGTGGCCAAAAAGACCTGTGAATATACACAAAGGCTTAATAAAAGCTACAAGACAGAACGGTAGCTAGGAATGATGCTAATACCTTAAATTTTGATCATATCTCTCAGGCTAAAAGTCTGATCAAAGGGATGGATTGTTAAAAAAGAAACAACAGACCCAAAATGGAGTCACTTGTGCTAAGCCCTGTGTCAGCAAACCAAGACTTAATACCTAAACTAATTGGAGTTTCAGCCTCTCCTGGAATATGACCTTTAACCAGTCAATCTGGAATTACCTGGCCAGCACTAGTAAGGTAATCCACCCAATAGACCCCATCTGTCCCCCATAGGAAAGTCACCTTGCCTGAAACAATCCATTCTTTGCTAGAAATTTCTTTTCCTGCCCTCTTCTGTCTGTAAAAAAGCCTTCCATTTTGTATAGCTCAGAGGTCCTTTCTATCTGCTAGGTGAGATGCTGGCTGCCCAATTTATGAGTTGTTGAATAAAGCCAATTTGTTTTTTGGTTTTTTGTGTGGTTTTTTTTTTGGCCATGCCACGTGACTTGCCAGATCTTAGTTCCCTAACCAGGGATTAAACCTGGGCCCTAGCAGTGAAAGTGCTGAGTCCTAACCACTGGACCACCAAGGAATTCCCAAGCCAATTAGATTTTCAAATTTACTCAGTTGAATTTTGTTTCTTAATACACATTTTACCATAAGCATTCAAGAGAAGCCAGGCTGCTCCTTCAACATTTTGCTTTAGAAATTTCTTTGGCCAGACAACAATTTCATCACTTACAAGTTCTACCTTTTACAAAAAACTAGGACACGAACACAGTTCAGCCAGGCTCTTTGCCACTTCATAATAAGGATTGCCTTTTCTCCTGTTTCCAGTAACACATTCCTTATTTCCAACTGAGACCTCATTAGAATGGTCTTTCCCATCCATATTTCTACCAATATTCTGGTCACAACCACTTAAGTATTCTCTAAAAAGATTGAGGCCCTCTTTACAGCTCTCCTCTTCTCCTTCTGAGCCCTCATGAGAATTGCCCTTAACAGTCCATTCATGACAATATAGGCTTTTTCTAGCATGTACCTCCAAATTCTTCCAGCCTCTGCCCATACCCAATTCCAAAGCTGCTTCCATATTTCTAGGTATTTGTTATGACAGCAATCCCACGTCTCGGTATTAATTTCTCTTAGTCTGTTTAGGCTGCTATAAAAAGATATCACAGACTGGGTAGCTTATAAACAGCAGAAATTTATTGCTCACAGTTCTGGAGACTGGAAGTCTGACAAGACCAGGGTGCCAGCATAGTTGGTTGGATGAGGGCCCTCTTTTGGGTCACAGACTTCTTGTAGTATCTTCACATGGCAGAAGGGGCTAGAGATCTCTCTGGAGCGTCTTTTATCAAGGCACTAATACCATTCATAAAGGTTCTGTCCTCATGATTTAAGTACCTCCCAAAGCCCCATCTATTAATACCATCACCTTTAGGGGATTAGGATTTCTTTATTTTTTTAACTATTAAACAATTTTTATAGTTTACTTTTTTAATTGAAGTATAGTTGTAGTTGATTTTCAATGTTTTGTTAGCTTCTCATGGGATTTTATTTTTTAATTTATTTTTTAAATGATTATTTCTTTTATATATTTATTTATTTATTTATTTCGTTGCACTGGGTCTTAGTTGAAGTAGGCGGGCTCCTTATTTGCAGCATGTGGGCTCCTTAGTTGTGGCATGCAAACTCTTAGTTGTGGCATGCATGTGGGATCTAGTTCCCTGACCAGGGATTGAACCTGGGCCCCCTGCATTGGGAGCGCAGAGTCTTAACCACTGCACTACCAGGGAAGTCGCTCGTCGGATTTTAATGTATGAAATTTGGGGAATACAAACATTCAGACCATAGAACTTTACATTTATTTATATCTTAATTCTTTTCAGCAATGATTGATTGATTGATTGATTGGCCATGCCACATAGCACGTGGGATCTTAGTTCCCTAACTAGGGATTGAACCCACACCCCCTGCACTGGAAGCACAGAGTCTTAACCACTGGACCACCAGGGAAGTCCCCTCAGCAATGTTTTAGGTCTCAGCATACAAGTGTTTCACCTCCTTGGTTAGGTTTATTCCTCCTAAATATTTTATTCTTCTTTATATTATTGTAAGTGGAATTTTTCCCCCTTAATTTCCTTTTCATATTGTTTAGTGCTAGTGTATAAAATGCAACTGATTTTTGTGTTGACTTTGTATCCTGAAACTTTGCTAAATTTGTTTATTAACATTTTTTTGTGTGTGTGGAATATATAGGGTTTTCTACATTTAAGATCATGTCATCTGTGAATAGAGATGATTTTACTTCTTCCTTTCCAATTTGGATGGCTTTTATTTCTTTTTCTTGTCTAATTGCTCTGGCTAAAACTTCCAGTAGAAGTGACAAAACTGGGCATGCTGTCTCATTTCTGATCTTAGGGGGAAGCTTTTTAGTCTTTCACCATTGAGTATAATATTTGCTCTTGGTCATCCAATTTGTTGGCATACAACTGTTCATAGTATTCTCTTATAATCCTTTTTATTTCTGTATAATCAGTAGTGATGTGTTCACTTTTATTTCCAATTTTAGTAATTTTAGTCTTCTCTTCTTTTTTAGTCTTTTTTTTTCTCCCTTAGCTAAAGTTTGTCAATTTTATTGATCTTTTCAAAGAACTAACTTTTGGTTTCATTGAATTTCTCTATTTTGTTTTCTTTTCTCTATTTCACTTATTTCTGCTTTAATCTTTATTTCCTTCCTTCTACCAGCTTTGTGTTTAGTTTGTTCTTTTTCTAATTCCTTAAGGTGTCCAGGTAGGTTACTGAGATCTTTCTTCTTGTTTAATGTATGCATTTATATGTATAAATCTCTCTCACAGAACTGCTATCATCTTCCTGATGTACTGACTCTTTATCTTTATAAAATGCCCCTCTTTATTTCTTTTTTTATAAATTTATTTTATTTATTTATTTTTGGCTGCATTGGGTCTTTGTTGCTGTGTGCGGGCTTTCTCTAGTTGCACTGAGTGGGGGCTACTCTTTGTTGTGGTGTGCAAGCTTCTCATTGCGGTGGCTTCTCTTGTTGTGGAGCACAGGCTCTAGGTGCACAGGCTTCAGCAGTTGTGGCTCACAGGCTCTAGAGCACAGGCTCAGTAGTTGTGATGCATGGGCTTAGTTGCTCTGTGGCATGTGGGATCTTCCCAGACCAGGGCTCGAACCCATGTCCTCTGCATTGGCAGGCAGATTCTTAACCACTGCGCCACCAGGGAAGCCTGTCCATTGTATATATGTACCACATCTTCTTTATCCATTCTTGTATCAATGGACATTTAGGTTGCTTCCATGTCTTGGCTATTGTAAACAGCACTGCAATGAACATTGGGGTCCATGTATTCTTTGGGACCATGTTTTTCTCCAGGTATATGCCCAAGAGTGGGATTGCAGGATGATGTGGTAGCTCTAGTTTTAGTTTCTTAAGGAACGTCGAAACTGTTTTCCATAGTGGCTGCACCAATTTACATTCCCACCAACAGTGTAGGAGGGTTCCCTTCTTTCCACACCCTCTCCAGCATTTATTGTTTGTGGATCTTTTTTATTTTTTTAAGCCTCACAGCATGTGGGATCCTAGTTCAAACCCATGCCACCTGCATTAGAAGCACAGATTCTTAACCACTGGACCACCAGGGAAGTACCTGTTTGTGGATTTTTTGATGATAGCCATTCTGACTGGTGTGAGGTAATATCTCATTGTAGGTTTTTTTTTGGCTCCATTGGGTCTTTGTTGCTCTAGTTGCAGTGAATGAGGGCTACTCTTCATTGCAGCATGGGCTTCTCATTGCAGTGGCTTCTCTTGTTGAGGAGCATGGGCTCTGGGCACGTGGGCTTCAGTAGTTGTGGCACGCAGGCCCAGTAGTTGTGGCTCGCGAGCTCTAGAGCACAGGCTGAGTAGTTGTGGCACATGGGCTTAGTTGCTCCGTGGCATGTGGGATCTTCCTGGACCAGGGCTCGAACCTGTGTCCCCTGCATTGGCAGGCGGATTCTTAACCACTGTGCCAGGGAAGTCCCTGATGCTTACTCTTTACGTGGCATATCTTTTTCTTTCTTTTCTTTCTTTTTTTTTTTTTTTTTTCTGGCCATGCCACACAACTTGTGGGGTCTTAATTCCCCGACCAGGGATCAAACCCAGGCCCTGGCAGTGAAAGTGCTGAGTCCTAACCACTGGACTGGGAATTCCCTGGCATATCTTTTTCTGTTCTTCTACTTGCAACCTACTTGCACATTTCAAAGTGTATCTTTTGTAAAGTTATATAGTTGGGTCTTGCTTGTTTATTCTGACAGTCTCTGTCTCTTAATTTATGCTGTCTACTGACCATTAATGTAATAATTAGTATGTTTGGATATAGGTCTGCCATTTTGGTGTTTGTTTTCTTTGCTTCATCTGTTTTTAAATTCCTTTATTGGCTTATTTATTTATTTACTTTTTTAGAAATATTTATTTATTTGGCCATGCCGGGTCTTAGTTGTGGCATATGGGATCTTTTTACTTGCGGCATGCACTCTTAGTTGCAGCATGCGGACTCTTTAGTTGCGGCATGAGGACTCTTATTTGTGGCATGAGAATTCTTAATTGCGGCATGCCTGCAGGATCTAGTTCCCCGACCAGGGATCGAACCCAGGCCCCCTGCATTGGGAGCTTGGAGTCTTACACACTGGGCCGCCAGGAAAGTCCCTCCTTTACTGGCTTTTTTAGCTTAACCTTTTTATATTTTCATTGGTTGCTCTAGGAATTCTAATGTGCATCTTTGACTTATCAGCATATACTTAAGTTAATATTGTACACTTCACATAAGGAAAAGGAAACTTGTCATAGTGTAACTCTATTTTCCCACTTACCCCCACTCCCCTTGTCCTCTCAGCAACTTTTTTGATTCACTCATGATTTTGCATATACTTACGGATAATTAATTCTCACTGAATAGTATTCTATCTTGTGAATGGAATATATCAATGGATCCACCTATTCTAGAGTTTGAGTTTTTGCTTTTATTACACTTTTGTACCTATTATTTTTGGGGTGCACATATGTACCCATTTTTGTTGAGGGTACCTAGGAGTAGAATTGATGTGTTAAGAGGTATGCATATGTGTGACTTAACTGATCAGTTTCCAAAGCAGTTGTACCAATTTACCCTTAAACGAGATTTCCAGTTGTTTCACATCAGTACTTAATGTTATCTATTTTATCTTTAGCCATTTAGTTGCGTATGTAGTGATATCACATTTTAATTCAAAACTTTTAAAAACCACTGTGCTGACCAGACAAAACAATATGTGGGCCAGATGTGGTCCATAGGCCACCTCCAGATTAAACTGTGTTGTCTGTGAGAATTAATGTTTGTCTTAATATGTGTGTGAATAATTTAATAATTGTCTAGCGAACAGCTGGAAGATAAAAAATTCATGCTACAACCGTCAGTGGAGAGATTTTGAAGCAAACTGCACCTGGAGCATCCATTTGCATCTTTCTTGCCCTGTTTGGTGGGGTGAGTGGAAATAACCATGGTATCATCAGGACCGTGATAAATGTAGCCCTAAGACCATAGATGCACAGAGAAAAGAGCCCTTAACCCAGCGGTGGGAGGTTTTCTATAACCTGGTCCATCCACTACCACTCCTCACCATGCAACTTGCTGTGACATCAGACTGTTTCCTGAACTTCACAGTGCTCTCAAGACCAAAATGTTTTTAGGCCTTTGTTCATGCCATTTTTTCCATCTGTTCTTTCTCCTTTCTCTGTTTGACAAACTCCTACTCATCCTTCAAGGCTCACCCTAAATTTTCACTTCCTGTCCCAAAGCTTTCCTCAGTCCCCTTGGCACAGTTGCATACCTCTTCTTCAGAGCTTCCACTGCACCATGTTCCTATCGAACTTCATTGAATCATTTCTTTTTGTTTATGTATCCCTCTAAGTTGGTGTCTGGGAATGTGGCTGAGGTGGATACCTGATATTCTTGCCACCCAGCTCTCACCTATTCATCCTACTTCTGGGAACAGTGCCCTAAATTTCTTTTGGGACACTACCCCACCCCTGCTCTAAGCTCTGTTATTTCAGACCATCTTTTCCAGATCACAGTAGATTCAGAGATGGCCACAAGACCCAATTCAGGCTAATGTGCAACAGTTTGAATACAAGTTCATGCCAGGACTTTTATTCATACTGTTGGAGGAAAAGAAGCTCTCTTGGCTAGACTTGAACCAAGGAGGGCATTAGTCTAGAGCTGCTGAATATCACTGCAACCTCTGAATGAGCCAGCCCAGTGGCTGTAAAGATGGAAACAAAGCGAAGTCTAAGTGATAATATCTGAGTCCCTGGACCAAGCAGTTTCTGGACTTCTCAGGTATGTGGCCCAATATTTTCCCTTCTTGGGATTAAATCAGTTTGAGCATGGGGGTTCCTGTTACTTGCAGCCTCAAAAGGCCTGATGTAAGATGGTTGTTTCCTTCCCTGGCCACCTTTGTCTCTATGAGTCCAACTCATTGATTCAACTCTAGAAGGATGGGAACCTACTGGAAAAGACCCCACCCAACACCACAGGGCTCTCAGAAAGCAGGCAGGGCATGACCTGGATCATCCATCTGCTCAGATGACAGAGATTCTGATGCAGCCTCTCCTCTCAAGCCCTCAGGGACAGCCAACTTCAACCTGCCAGCTTATGGGTGGGGAAAGCAAGATACAGAAATGTTAAGTGACTTGCCCTAAATTGCACAGCTAACATGCTGCCACCAATTCTACCTGACCTCAGAATCCACACTCTTCTCACTATACCAGAGAGGGCACTAGTAGGTGCTGAGTCATAGAGGTGTTCCAGGGAAACAGGGCCCCCCTGGGGAAACAAACAAAGCCAGAGTCAGGGCTAGAGCCAACCACACCTTTATTAGTCTCTGCAGCAGGGCAACTGGAGCCCCTATCTACAAGGGAACTTTAGCAGGCTACTCTGGCTACTGGGCAGGGATGTTAGCATTTCTACTAGTGATTGGGACAGGATAGGGGAGGAGACTAGAAGGGGACCAAATGGGGAGACTGCTGGGCCACCTGCAGGGAGGCACATGTGGGGCCTTCAGGACTGAGACAAAGGTGGACCAGGTCCCAGAGGTGAACACTGCCATCTCCCCCAGAGTGAAGGAAGAGACAAAGCCTGAGATGGTGATAGCCACAGCTATGGATAGAGGGCCAAGCTTTTGGGGAATAGAAGTGCATTTCTTGATGGAGGCACCAACCTAGGGCGAATCACAAAGAGAGCTCACCTGCCCCCCAGGAAGAGGACACCAGGTTCAGCTCAATTGCTGCCCCAGGCACCTTGACATGGAAAACAGGTGCTTTCTGAACACCGAAGGAACAAAGGACCCAGAAATCTGGTAGCTGGGAAGGATGGGGCTAAACTCAGGGAGTGTTTTGGGTTTGGGTATTAAAACAGGCAATATATCCATTATGGTGCAATCATGAAACGTCCCTCCAAAAAGCTCACACCTCCCCCGTAGCCAGCAACCTCCTTAGCCTGGAGGGCCATCATGATCTGACCCTTGCCCACACCCCAGCCCAAACGAACTCCCATTCAATTCTTTGGATGTGCCATTATGTTCACGGCTCTGCACTCTTGCCAACAACTTTACTCCTAGCCTACCTTCCTCACTCTTTGCCATCACACTGCCAAAAGACTGATAACTCCACCTTGTAAAGTGTTTGTTTACTCCAGTCTGCCCCACCAAGCCTGGAGCTCCCAGAGGAAAGAATCTGATTCCTGTATCTCCAGTGCCTGGGCAACCTGAAGACCCATGAGTTGCATTTTCTGTGTCCTGGTGTGTTTGGGGGAAACATACCCATATTTGTCTATAACGGATTTCTAGGGTGTCTAGCAGTAGATAAAAGAATTTTGAGCTATGTTTGTGCCTGGGATGATAGCTTCTTCTGATGTGCAGGGTGAGGGTGGGGAGTGGGAGGAACGATACGAGCCCAGAAGGGGCTAATGGAAACTAAGGGGCCAAGTGGGACAGGGCTTGGATGGTGGCGGGTGGGACCAAGCAGGAAAGGGGTCTTTCTGGTCTACGCGCAGGGTCCAGTGCTCAGAACCAGCAGGGCGACCACATGAGCGAGCCGAGTGCTGCACCTGTGGCGGCTCCCGCAAGCATGCCCATGGCCAGGGGGGCGCCTGCGCTGTAGCAAGGATCGTCCCGGACCACTACGTGCGTCACGCCGGGGCCTGCGGAGAGAGAGCCCGTGAGGGCCAGGGACTTAAGAGGAGGGAGCAAAGAGATCATCCGCCTCCTCCTGCTAGACTCCAGCCCAAACCAAGATAAAGCACTGAACCCACTCTCCTGCTCCCCAGTCGGAGAAACTGAGGCCTTGATGCGGGAAGGACGCGTGCTCTGTTCCCACGGCTTCTATGCCCTGGATCTGCTACGGACGTTCTGGGACCGTGGGGCTAGGATGGGCTGGCGAGGAAACCCCGGGGTCTCTAAGAAACTCCAGACTGCACCTGATGATGGATGGGCCTTCCCAACCCCCAGACCCTGGAGTGAGAGGAGGTAGCCTTTCCCGCATTAGCCACCAGGGGTCGCTACCAGCTCAAGAATGGGTATTGCTGGGCAGCCAGCGAACAGAGGCCGGACTAGAGAAGAGGTCAGCTCTGGAGTGGGAAGGGGCTCTGGTTCAAGAACCGTTCTGAGTCATGGGATGGGGAGGGGGCCTTGCGGAGGGTCCCACCTGGGAAAATCCATGGTCACTAAAAGGGTGGGGCCTGGCCCCTACTGATAGACCAGGGGCGGGAATTGAGGCAGGGGGAGGGGTGGGTCGGAGACTTACCATAGGTCGGTCCATAGTAGCTGCGGACATATGTGGCCTCGTGAGCGTTGGGGGGCACCACCTCATAGTAGTCCTGGTACGGGCTGTAGACGCGCACCTGGGGAGCCCTGCCTGGTCAGCTGCCGGAGAGCTGGGCCCGGCTTTTGTCCCCTACCCCCCACACCTGGTTCAGGCCCTTCTGGGCCCACAGAGCCACCACACCAAGTTTACAAATGGGTCCCCAGATACCAGCAAGCTCCTGAAGAAAGACCCTACCTCCCCACAAGGCCCTTGTCCTCTAATACTTCAGCCCCTCCATCCAGCTCCCAGCGATGCCATTTTCCTGCCCTGGCTTCCTACCTAGCACTCCCCTGATCAGAAATTCTCCATGGCTCCCTACTTCCTTTGATAGATAGTCTAATATTTGCTAGCAGCTCTCCAGTGATGACACCTGGAGAAACCCAATGGACTTCTCTACTCTCCCGGTTATGGAGAGGGGGGCCTGGGCCTTGGCCAGGAAATAAAAGGGGGTTGTGGAGGAAGGAAGGGAAAGGAAAGGTAGAGATGGGAAGTAACTAAAGTATTATTAAGCATCCACCATGTTCCAGGTCCTAAGGGAGATGCTGACATGTGTTATTTTCTCTTATCCTTATAGCAGGCATTATTCACTCTGCCACACAGCTGGGGATGGAGGCTCAGAGAAGAATGGTCAGTGTTCTCTCTGGGAAGGAGGAATAGACTGTCCGCCCTCTTCCCTCCCCCATTAGATTTTTACCAACCCCTCAAAGCCTAATTCAAAAGTCACCCACTCCAGGAAGCCCTTCTGGCCTCAGAAAGAATCCTTTCTTCCTGAGCTCTCTGTGGACTATGCTTGTGCCTCTTGTTCCTAGCCTTCCCCTGGCCTTTCCTGCCTGCACCCTGAATGTGAGCTGCCTATTGGCAAGGGCTTTGATTCATTTGTGTTGCCAGCAGGGCCTAGGGAATAGCAAGGACTAATAAATATATGCTGAATTAAATGGAAGCTCTTAATCCAAGACCCTCATTTTATCCATGGGGAACAGACCTGGAACAGACTTCTTAGGCCCCTTGCACCTTATATCTCTAACTGAGCTTAACACCTAAATGGTCCAGGTGGTCCCTTAAAAGTCCAGGTGTCCAAACTTAAACCATCTCAAAGTAATTTCATCATCCTTCGATCCCCCCAAACCTGCTCTTCTGTGAATGCTTTCCTTTAAATGCCACCACCATGCACTCAAACCAAGACATCAGGTTGGCACCGCTGTCTTCACACACATCTTCCACATCATATTAGCCACCAGATCTCATGATTTTATCTTCTGAATATGCTCTTCTGTCCATCCTCTTGTCCAGTGCCAAGAGAATAAGCCATTGGTTTATTGGAAATTGTGGGCGACCTTGAAAACACTTTTCAGAGGAGTGGTTGGAGAAAGAAGCCAGACTATGGAGGACTGAAAAATGGTTGAGAGAAGAGGGATGGAATCAGCATGTCATGACATCTCTTTTAAGAAGTCTGGCTGTAAAGGGGAGTCCTCCAAGCACACCTGTGATTTCAAGTATCCATGCCATTTCCCTTTGAAAGGGATTCCTTTCTCACCTTTTTTCATTCAACTACCTAACCTGTCTTTTAGACTCAACTCACATATCACTCTCCCTGAACCTCAGGTTCTGTTAGGGTCCCATCTGGGCACCCACAGCCCTTAGACTTCCATCATCACAGCACCAACTACTCTATGGTGTCATTGTTGTATCCCTGTGAGGTGTCTCCTCCACCAGACTTGAAGAAAACACCCCCTGCCCCCAACAAGGGCAGGGACTGGGTCTAATCAGGCCTGACTGGAACATGGTAGGTGCCTAATGTATTGAATTTATCTCAAGTGAGTCAAATACAGGGTCAGACTGCAACTAAAGTCACCCAACTCTAAGTCCAGTTTCAAGTTAGGGACAATGACCAGACCCAGAGCAATGCAGGAGGCTCAGACGAACAATGCTCAGTCTCAAGTGACTTCCCTTACTGTGCTCCTTCCCCAAGGGTGATCCAATAGGGCTTTCTGGTAGGGGTGACCAAGATCTGAGCTCTAAGCCTAGAAGGGGCTAGAGAGATCTAAGCACTCAAGAGTCCCAGTTTTACTGGTAGGGAAGTTGAGGTCCAGAGCCTACATCTGCCCTGCACTGTGAGCCAGTGGGCCTGTCAGGCCCTGGAGAAAGTGGAAAACACCATCTCATGTCTCTGTGGGGCACCTGTTTCTACCCTCCAGGCCTAAGAGGCCCAGAGGTAAGCTCATGTGGGTCACCTGGCAACGGGGCAGGGGATTCCCCAGAGACCTCACAGAATCTAAGGGTTTGATCCCCATCCTCTCCCACTCCAGGCCCAGCCCCTTTTGTAGGTGGGGACAGGGTCAGTCAATCAGGAGGTCACATGCAAATGGACCCCTCCCCTCAGAAAAGCTCAAGTTTATAGCTTTTTAAATTCAATTTTTAGGCATCCCCACTTTAAACAAACTTGAATCCTAGTTTGGGTATGGGGGATGCCTCAGAATGCTGGGCTGGGAATCCCAGCCCTGCCACTGATGAATTAAGTGACCCCGGTCATGTTATGTAACCTCTCAGAGCTTTAGTTTTCTCATCTGTAAATGAGGACAGTCTTTCCTACACTGCCCACTCCCAAGGCACAGTGAGAATCCAGCAGAACCATGTCTATGCATCGAGGTGGTCCTAGCACTTCTGGGCTCAGTGGTTCTGCACATCAGAATCGTCAGGAGAAATTTTTAAACCATAGGTTTCCAAGGCCCCACCCAGAACTACAAAATTAGAGCATCCAGAAGTAGGAGCTGAACATTTGAATTGTTCTTAAGTCCGTAAGCGATTCTAATGCACAGCCACATTGAGCACCACTGTGCTAGAAAAGGAGTTCACAGTTGACCACAGGTACTCTAACCCAAGCCCCCCACTGTGCCCACCCCAGGTCAGGCTGAGTGCTGGAGACAGAGAGGGGATTCATCCCCAAATCCTGCTTTCCAGAAACACTGGGGAGAGGGGTGTGTGGCAGGGAGACAGACACGGACTAAATTATAATACGCAGTAGTGAGGCCATAACAGAGGTTTTTCTTACTCCTTCCTTCCTCTCTTTATTCATTCACTCATTTGCCCATTCAGTGACTACTGCTTGAGGCCTACTTGTACCCCACCCTCATGCACCAGGAATAGGAGGGTCAAAATAGACTGTCCCCATCACTGAGCACTCATTGTGCACCGGCTGTATACCCAGCACTGTGCCAGGTTCCACAGGGGCAGAGCTGACCTAACTTGATCCTTGCCTTGAAGGAAGTGCCAGGTCTCCTGGGAGAATAGAGACAAAAATAAAGGAACTAGAAATCAGGCAGAATGAAGACAGGACTAAGCACTAATGCAGTGGGTTGTGGGAGGGAGTGACAATGCCTGGAAGTCTGGGAAGTCCTCCCTGAGGAGGTGGCAGCCTTTGAGGTGCATCTTAGAGGATAAGCATCATTTTGTCAGGTGAGTAAGGAAATTAAGGGTCTTTGCAGCAGATAGAGCAACACATGCAAAGGCTGGAGAGACAGAAAAGGTCGGGCAGAGCTGGGAGCAGGGGGTTGAGCAGAGCAGTTGGAGCGCAGGGGATGAGGGGGATGAGGTGGGCAAGTCTGGCCCAGGCCAGATTCCGAGGGCCTTGAAAGCAGGGCTGTGGTTGGTGTCCCATGAACGATCGGGAGCCATGGGATGTTTGTGAGCAGGGAAGGGATGTGACTGGGCCCACTGTTGGAGGCACATCCTGGTGGCCAGAATGGAGGCCGGGAGGGCTGAGCCAGCACTTACCCAGATCCGCCTCTCAACCTTACAGGGGCTCCACGAGCGGGTCACACACCTGACCTTGGGGCAAACCCGGCGGCTCCTGGGAGGGACGGTGGCTCCAGCTGGGGCCTGCTCAAGCCACAGAAACCCAAGAAGGGGAGGGAGGGAGATGTCAGAGGCCCTCTACATCTGGAGAGACTTGGCGCTCTTCACAGGCCCTAGCAGAGCCCTCTGCCAGGTGGGCAAGGGAAGGGGGCATCCTCTTCTTCCTCAGCCCATGGTAATGGTGGGAAGCTCAGAAGGGGTGGTGATTTTGCCAAAGTTACACAGAGAAGACGGATCAGTAGTGTCTCTCCAGAATTAGCCCACCTTTCGCCTGTTTCAGGCTGCTGAGGCTCCCAGTCTCCAGGGAGGACAGTACAGCTCTCATCTGCCTGCCCACCCACCTGCACCCATCACTGGCCCCACAGCCTTGCCCCTGACTGTGCCCCCGGCCCTGTGTTCCCTGGAACAGCCAGCGTCCTGACTGTGCCCCCAGCCCTGTGTTCCCTGGAACAGCCAGCGTCCTGACTGTGCCCCCAGCCCTGTGTTCCCTGGAACAGCCAGGGTCAGGGGCTCCTCCTGGAGCCTCCACCCAGAGTGGGCTATAAACCTGCAGGATGTGGAGGGACAAAGCACAGGTCACTCCTATTAGGCACAGGACAGACAGACACAGGCATGAACACTCAGAGATGGGCAGACACTAGTACAAAGACACAGAGATACAAACACACCCAGTTCGAGCAAGCCTAGGGACCAGAGGGATGTGTGTGTGTGTGTGCACGTGCGCGTGTGCGTGCGTGTGTGTGTGTGCACGTGCATGTGCGTGTGTGCGTATGTGTGTGTAGAGCTGGGGGAGGTGGAGTGGAGGGTCAGAGGAGAGAGATTTAGGAAGCAGAGCAGCAGAAAGGTGGAAAGGCAGAGAAGACACAAGGCAGCTTCATAGAGTCACAGAGTGCAGAACGGTCAGCCCTCACCTCCTTCCTCCTGCCCCTCTTGGGTGGGACTGATCTGCCCTGCATAAGTGGGATTTGGAGCTCAGAGCCAGGTCCCTCCACCCTGCTGACCACTGCCCCAGCCTCCTCTTACACAGCCTCCACCCAGAAGCCTGAGTCTGCTCCCCAAAGCCTGACCACAGCCCCGCTGCTTAATGCCCTTTATTGCTCCCCACAACCCTCAGGATAAAAGTTCAGTTCCTTCACCTGGACTTCAAGGCCATTTGTGACATGGCTCCTCAGAGGTCATGTCTCCTATTTCTTTCCCTCCATGCCTTACCCTCCAGCCAGGCCAGACTCCTGGCCTTTAGACACACATGTGTGCATATACACACTTGCACATACCACTTCCCCACCTCTGCTCATGTAGTTCCTACTGCAGTTAATGCCCTTCCCTCAAAGTCTCACTGACCTAGGTTCCAGTGCAGGCTCTTCCACTGACTTAAGACTATGAGACTTTGGATGAGTCAATTCCCCTCTGAACCTCAGCTCCCCAGCTATAAAATGGGACTAAAAATACCAACCCCTACCCCTTCTTATTGAAGATTAAATGATATAACCAATGCCGGGTGGTCAAGCACAATGCCTGGCCCTCAGCCGGTGAATGCCTGAGGGAGTTTCTAAATGCAGCCCAGTCTTCCCTACTACTTCCCAGCAGACTTTTCTTTTCTAGATGAGAAGGGGCTCCACCGTGCCACAGGTAGAAGGAGCAAGCACAGAATCTGGGGTCAGGCAGATGGGGGTTGAGGCCAAGCTTGGCCACCCGAGCTCCTGAAAACCATGCCTTTGGGCAGCTCCTCAAAACCATACCTCCATCAATCACTAAGTTCTGTTGATTCTACCTCTTAAATGTGTCTTATCCTCATCAGCTTGTCTCTGCCAGCAAGGCCTTAGTCCAGACCCGCAGGCGGTCACCTGCACACTGTCCCAGCCTTCTAACAGGTCTCCGGGCATCCACTCTTACCCTCTACAATCCATTCCCTACCTACCAGCCAGACTGTCTTTTTAAAACTACAAGTCTGGTCTGATCTGCTCATGCCGCTCCTCTGCTTAAAAACTTTCAATGACTTCCCAGTGTTCTTGGCAGAAACCACTATCCTTAACACAACTTTTAATGCCTGGCTCTGCTAACCCTCCTTCCCCCATGGCTCTCTCTCTCCCTGAGATCCAGCCACCCCAGCCTTCCTTCTGTTCTTCAACTTGCCAGCATCATAACCCCTCTCAGGGCCTTTGCACCTGCAGTTCCCTCTGCCGGGAAAGCTCTTCCTTTCACCCTACCCCAGCCCTTTCACCCAGTTGATTTCTGTTATCCTTCAGGTCTCATCTTAAGCCTTGTCTGGACTCCCACCTGGACCAGGCCATCAAGGTGCATGCACATTGAATGCACCCTGACTGTCTCTGTCAGAGAAGTTACCACCACTGCAATGGAATCACTAACTATGTAATTTGTGACGTCACGTCTAGCTCCCCATTAGGCTAAGTCCAGGAAGGCAGGGCCCACGTCTCCTGAGCTACCCTCTGATCCCTGGTCCTTGGCACAGTGCCTGGCACATAGTTGGAACTCAGTAAATATTTGTTGTGTGGATGAATGAAGCTCAATCTTATCTGCAGAGAGAGAACAATAATCCCAACCTCACAGGACAGTCAAGGGGAGTAGCTGGTATTGTAACTATATCACACCTGAGACATAATAGTTGCTGGATAAAAGATAGTTCCTTTCCCCCTTCAACAAGCCTTCTTGGAGGCCTCTCTCTCCCTCCTCCAAGCACCAGCTGGATGTCTTCTGTCCTTTTCCACTCGGGACTCAGGGCATCTGAGTCTGCACAAGTCTATTCACTCACATATATGGAAACTGAGAACTGCTGGCTGGCAGAGACCGAATCTGAGTCACCCATGATTCCATGGCAGGTAGGGGTAGGGAGGAGACAGGGAGGGAAGGGGGCTCACCGGGGTGGAGTTCGCCTCCAGCAGTGCCGTCTTCCATGCTCTGCAATGCAAACCCACCAGACCATGAGGAGGGAGTTCAGGAGAAAGCAGATTGGGTCCCACATTTTAGACTTTCCTCCCCAACCCAGCCTCTAGCCCTAGTCTCTTGTGAAGGGGGAGATCCTCTTGACTCTCTTGGGTAGACAAAGGTGACCCCCTCTGCTGCTCCAGTCACATAGACAAGCCCTCAGTTGAGCTGCAGCCTCCTAATTCATTCTTAGTCCATAGTCTCTTTCCCTCTAGAAATTCCAGTTTCCCCATCTAGACAAAAGACAGCTGGGCTTGGGTGGTCCCTTAGGAGTTCAGATTCTGACATGCCTAGGCTGGTTCTTTGGCTGCAGCCCACCTCCACATCCCAAACCTACAAACTCAGTTCCCCAGTGCTCTGACCCCAGAGCCCCGGGAACACCCAGTGGACACCGGACAATTGAGCCTTTGTTGGTTGCCATGGCACCTGGCTGGGGTGGACAAGGCGGCTCTGTGCTTTGTCTACCCCGAGCTCAGCCTCCCCTACTCCCCACACATCCCATCTCTTTCACTCTCCTACAGCGCAAAGGCCAACTGACCCTCCGCCAGAGAGTGGGAAGGGCAAGAATGTGAGTGAGGAAGACACGCCCAATCTCTCAGTGTGGATCTGCATCTCACATGGGGGGCCCGCGGGCTGCCTCTGTTAGGCAGGTTAGGGTCTATCCCTCAGATCAGAGTACCCCCTGCCCCAGGCCATCTTCTAGGAAGGGAGTGAGAAGGAGGGCCTCTGAGGATGCCACGGGGCTGTCTGTTCTTTTGTATCACCCCCAAGCGAGGGCTCACCTCAGAGGCTGCTAGATACCCAACTCTGAGTGACCAGGGACCACACACCTGAGGCAGGTATGCACACCCCTCCCCCAACAGTCCGGAATTCATCCCTAACCATATCAGTTTACTGGATACCATACCAATCACCATGAGCCATTCAAATCCACTCTGCCCAGCCTCCATTGAGACTACCATGCTCACTGGTCTTTGTCCCCTTTTCCTACCTTTAGGGAACTAGAGGCCCAATGAGGAGGAGGCGTCTGGTCATATTCCCCAAGATCCCACCCCCTCCTCTCCTGGGAACAACTCACATGGCATCATCCCGGGTCTCTGCACACAGGTGCAGGCGGGAGCCCTCTCGTAGGTTCACGGTCAGCAGGCCATCTCGGCTCCTGCCCTCTGGGGGCTGCACATCTAAAGGCAGACACACATATATGGGGTTTCCACAGGGCACAGGCCCCAGGTTTCCCCAGTAAACCAGAAACAAGAATAGAAACTGACTTCTCTGAGTCCTTTTTACTGGCCACTGTCAACCTCGTCTGATCCCACACACTTTCCTTGGGATTCTGCTCAACTCTTTAGACCCTTCCACCTTTCCACATTGCCTGCTTCTCTAGTTAGGTATATCTATCTCCCAGTTTCCCTGTATAATTATGGCCTGAGCCTTGATCAAGGAAATTTGCTGTGTGACTTTGGGCCAGTCACTTAATTTTTCTGAGCCTCCTTATTTCATTTCATCTTTTTCCATTCCTAGCACTGGAGAGGGCAGGAACTGTGCCTGACTCACCTCTGTGAACCCAGCATAGGGCCCAGGTCCAGCACAGAGTAGGAACTCAATAAGGAACTGATTTCTTAATTCACACCCACATGAATTGGAGGTGATAGAGGCCCAGAAGCAATGTCTATGGAAGGCCTCTGAAAGCCGCAAAGAGCCTTCCACCTGAGAACAGCAGGTGTTCTCAGACAGACACAGTGGGGGGACCGTGGCCATAGTCACAGTGCCAGAGAGAAAGGGGCTCTGCTCACCGCGGCACTCTTCGCCTATCTTTATGTCTCGGACGTTGAAGTGGATGAGCACGCGGTCCTCCTCATCCTGCGCAGTCTCATCGTGGTAGTAGCCCAGGGTTCCATCCAGCCACAGGGCGAACCAGTTCCGCTTCCAGCGGCGGAGGATGGAGCCTGTGCGATATTCCAGACCCGCCAGGCAGGCTGATCACAGAGCCTGCTGGGGGGCAGGAGCCCTGGGTGGGTTCCCAGAGTCCCCTTACCCCCCGGCCCCCAGTGTTATAACCACCCCGTTCTTGTCCATCTACCCCCTGAAATGATGGCAGGGCCTCTCTCTGTCTTGCTCACCCATTGCCTCCCACTGGGCCTAACACATAGTCAGGGCTCCATAAATGTGCTGAATGGCAAATGAATGATCAGATTCTTTCCTTGGGGGAAGCTGGAAATCTTTTTTTTTTTTTTTAAAGTGTCACAAGACATGGAGCACCTCCACAAATTTAAATTCATGTCCAATTGAACATTTGTTTCTATATGTACAGTTTGTCAGAGAAAAAGCGTTAAGTTGTTTTTGTATGAATGCAGAATATGATTTATGCAAGAATTAACAGAAAACAACTAGTCATCAAGTGCTTGCCTTAAGGAAACCCTTAGTTTCCATTGCATCCATTCTGCTGAGGGGTGTACAATTACTGTGAGCATACCTGAAAAAAAAGGCCAAGCCCCAGGTGACAGTCATTTGTGTAGTGTCTGCCTCTTCCACCAAATGGGGAGCAGAGGGATTGGCCATAGCTCACCTCACCTGTCCTGGCACCCAGCAGGACCTGGACTCAGTGTTTGCTGAACTGAATGAAGTGAGTACGGGTCATAGGGTGTGGGGAGCTCCTAGCCCGGGACAGCTCTGATTCAGATCATGACTCTGGTCAGAGGTGGGTCTGGAAGCCTGAGCCCTAGCTTTAGACATTTTGTGACTGGAAATCTTAACAGAAAAGGATAAAGACATAAGAGATCTTCTTAGAGCTTTACAAATTCCAAAGCACAGAGGCATTTTTCATTTTGTTCTGCGCCTTGTTCTGTGGCCAGCCCTGAGCATGGGTGCTATGGACACACAGAGAATTAAACCCAGTCCCTGCACTTGAGGTGCTCACAGTCTGGAGCCATTATGAGGTGGGGGAGTGGTGAGGCCTACAGGTAAAGATGGTTATATATTTATCAGGGCTATAACAGGGGTATGTATGAGGCACTGGGAACGAAGAAGGGGGCCACTAACCCAGCTTGGTGCTACAGCAGGGGCTGGGCTGGTGAGGAGAGAAAAGGCAGAGAAGGCTCCTCACAGAAGGGGACACCTGAGCTGGGTCTTGAAGAATAAGTAGTTTACCAAGCAGTCAGGAATGTGAAGGACATTCCGGGCAGAGAGAAGAGTATGGGCAAAGGAGGGGAGGATAAAAAGGGCATGATTTCTTGGGAGAAGGGTTCACTGTACAGGTCCAACAGGCCAGTTTCCTCATCCCTGCCCCTGGACAAGGTGCAGGAGAGATGAGGGCTTGGCCCAGGGTCACTCACTCTGTCTCCACAGCCAGCCGCCCCTCACCAGGGCCATTTCCTCAAAAGGACTTTCCAGGGCAGAGTCAGGCGGAACCTGTCAGAGGAGCCACAGGACGCACGGGCCTCATCAGCTGCTCCACAGCAGCTCCTCAGAGAAAAGCCCCCACCCCTGTCCTCCCTGGGGGAGCCACCGAGGAAACGTTTAAAGGAGTGTGAGTAAACAAACAAGGGCAAGCCTGTCTGTCTCCTCCCCATTCTCTGCTCCAGGCACGAAATGCGAGCACCGTGCTTGTGGGGTCAGCAGGGCAGCCACCCGTTGCGCTGGGGTGGGGCTGGGGGTCAGAAGCCTGGATTCCAATCTCAGCCCCATAACCTTGACCAAGTCCCTTCTCCCTGGCCTCCACTTCTAGATCTGTAAAAGCATGTCCATCAGGCAGGTAGAGACTGAAGTGAGGAACTCTTAAAATGTTAGAAACCCTGGAATTTTGAAACGCTGGCAGCAGAGAATATTAGAATCATGGCAATGAATGAGGGCCTTTCATGATAAGAGAAGCCTCCCTCACATTTGAACCCCACCGGAGCCATTTACAAAGTGCATAAAATAATAGTTCAACAGCAACTATGATTGATCGAGCACTGTGTGCCAGGTATACTTCTCAAGTGCTTTCATCTAGTATCTCGTTGAAGACCCACAATAAAATAATCCTTGTTATTCCCAGGAAACTGGGGCCTGGAGAGGGCCAGTCACTTGGGCAGATTTGCTTGGTTATTAAGCAGTGGAGCCAGGATTCACACCCAGCAGTCCTGGCTTCTAACCATTATTCTAGTAGGAGCTTTTAAAACTCCGAATACACAGGTCATACCCAGTAATAATTAAATCAGAATATCTGGGGGCAGGAGGTAAGCACTGACAGTCTTCAAAGATACCCAGGTGATTCAGTGTACCACAAAGTTTGGGCCCCACTGCAACTCTACTGGGTACTTTACTAGATGGGTAGGATCTTTACTCCTATTTTACAGATGGACAAACTGAGCTATATAGCATGTGACTTGTCCATGTGTGTGATGCAGCTTGGATTGGAATCCAGGTGCCCTCTGTTCTTGAACGCGGCTTACTTTCGAGCTGGTGCCTTCGCCCCTCCCCCCACTAACTCACACCTGTTGCTGCGCAGCAAGGGCCGGCTGGCACACCTGGGTTGGAAGGCCAGTGCTTATCCCTGCTTCTCTTGCCGCTCCCTCCCATCTTCAAGTTCAGACATAGGTCAGATAAGACGGCCAGGTGCAAACTCCCTCTCCAACCCCCCTTGATGCACCCACCTGTCTACACCTGTTGCGACGCTGCTGCCAAAACGGCCGCTACTTGGTGCTGCGGCCTCCCAACCCGCTGCGCCTGCGCTTTGTGCGCCCCAGAGCGCCCGGGCCTGTTCACTCCCCAGGCTGCGCCCGGGACCTAGCTGCCTCGGGGCCCCGCCCTCCGGTCCCGCCCCACCACCAGGGAGGGGGCGGGGCGTGTAGAGATGAGCTGACAGGAGGCCTTCTGGGACTTGTAGTCTGCAGGCCTAGATGTGGGTAATCAATATACAGCCTCTCGTAGGTGGTAGCCCGGTGCCCAACCGGAGCACAGGTGAGAGGCCACACCTGCGATTTTATTTTGCTATTAAGTCATTATTTTGTTCATTCATTTATCATGAAATACTTTTTTTCCAAAAATCTTGAGCTCTAATTTTCTAGAAAAATGTAAATTACAAGGAGAAACCAGGCTCCTAGTTTTGCCATGTTTTCTTGATACTCAGTTTGTGCCTGGCACCGGGCGTTAGTGGAGGGCACAAAAAAGCATCCAACAAGGCCCTTCCTCTTCTTTTCCCAGCTTCCCGTCTGGTGGAGGAGACAACATAAACACACAAAGCACAGGGTATGATTTGACAATGGGAAAGAAGACTCTGACTTTGACCAAGAGGTTCAGGAAGGCTTCCCAGAGGAGGCTGAAAGAGGTCTTGAAGGATGAGTATGAGTGTCCAGTATTTCAGTGTGTTTGGAAAGTAGAGTGCAGGGGTCGGGGTGGGGAGGGCATGGGGATCAGCAGGTGATGAAGCTGCAGGGGTTGCAAGGATATAACATGAAGGCCTTGGATGACAGGCTCAGGAGCTTGGGCATTATGACATAGTGACTGGAGCTTGGGCTTGCGGGTTTCAAGGTAAGGAGTTAGGTGGTTCAATTTATGGGTTGGAAAGGTATTTCTAGGACAGTCAAAAATGGATTGAAAGGGGCCCAACTAGAGAAAGAAGACTGTTTCTCTATCTACCACCACAGTCTGTTTCTCCAGGATCATTTCCTTGAATAGCTCAGCCCCACAAACCCCCACCTAGGAGCAGACCCCCAGGATGTCATTCAGAGGATAGAGCTTATCAGGGCCTGAAAGATCCCTTGAGAACGGAACCCACCCTGCCCTGGGCCCTTTCTCCTGTCCCAGAGACCTCTTTCTTACCGGAGCTGCAGGGCTCATGGTTCCAGGGTGGCCAGAGCAGCATGTCCCAGAAGGCTCCTGCAGGGGGACATTTCCCTAAGCGCCTTGGAGATAAGGGGATCAGGAAGGTGCTACCAAGTGGAAACCGGAAGGGGGTGGCAAAGAGAGGGGGCACACATATCCTAGAGAAAGTCGTCCTTTCTCTCCAGTTCCAGGCCCACCGACTGATCCCCTATTTGACCTTCAGTTCACTGGATAACAAGTCATCTGTGATTTGGAGGTGGTCTTGGACTAGCATCGCTCAGATTCCCGGTGGGGGGCGAGGCCAGCCCTCCTCCATCGGTCGGGGGCGGGGCTCAATCTTCCTCCAGCCGGGCTTGACCGTGCCATCACCCCAGTCCTGGATGCACAGCTTGGCTCTTTAAGCTTCCCTGTCTTGCTCCTGGTTTTCTGTAATCCTGACCTCAAGCTAACCCGGTGCCTCGGACCTTCATGCAGTGCGTGCCTTGCTGGGGGATCTGCCAGGGCTGATCCTATCTGCCTCTGAGCTCATCCTCTCCGTGCAGCCCCAGGAATCAGCTCTCCTAAACCACGCTGTTTTCAATCCTTGTGTGTGTCTGGAATGTCCCACCCCTACCTTCTCCAGACTACAGTTGCCGCCGCTACTGCAGAAGGACGGAAAGGAGGGAGGGTAGGGTGGAGCTGGCCTCAGGGAATCTTGGTGCTGCCCCTCTTCCCTGCTCTCCCTGCTCCCCTTGGTGGCTCCTTCAAAGAGGGATGGGGCAGGGGATCAGTGCAGACAGCTCCCAGATGACATTCTCTGGATTTAGTAAGAGATGAAAAAAAAATTTTCCAGCATCAGTGTGGAATTCAGGGAAAGGTCTCCCCACTCCCCAACCAAAGAGGGGGGCGCTATGACGAGAAAAAAAGGAAAGGGGAAAGGATGCTTGGCAAACTAAAACCACAGATGCCACTATAGAATCTAAACGCAGCATGACCTGACATAAGTCTCTAAAATGTTGGTCAATGACCCTCTTTGAGAAGCTGATAAATGTTGTAGACTCTGCCTAGGAAAAAATGCACACACATCACATTTTGCATATAATTCCTGGGGCTTCGTAGACCCCTGAAGCTATGATGATTGCTACTGAGATTGTTTTTAATCTTCACAGCTGTGCAGATGGGTGGGAAGAGTGTGGATTGACAAGTGAGAAGGGCTGAGAGCATAGTAGGAAACAGCTTCAGCAGTACTGGCTTTGAGAGGCTGTTTAACTACAATGTATTGAGACCAACAAGCCAACAAGTTAACTTATACATTTCTGTTGTAACTGTGGTACATAGAACCATTAGCAGAGAGAAAAGTATTTTGCTATTTCAAATATCTCTGGTGGATGAACAGCTCATGGATAATATATTGTTTAGAGAATAGTGGGCTGGCTTATCAAATTAAAATTTACTACTTACATTTTCTAGAGAGTATAATATAATGAGAATAATTTATATTATCTCTGTTTATCAGAAAATTCTGAAATTTATATCAAAATGCAACTGGAGCAAAACCTCTTATGTAAAAGTTTAAAAATAATTTTAGTGAGATATAATTTACATACTATGAAATTCACTCTTTTAAAGTATACAATTCACTGTTCTGATATATTCACAGAGTTGTGCAACCATCGCCGCTATCTAGTTTCAGATCATTTTCATCACCCCAAAAAGAAACTTGTATGGTCAGGCCACTCAAGATGGCTGTTCTCTTACTCTCTGTGAATCCCCTGCCGGACCAGTACCTGCTTCACCTAAACCCTACGCAAATGACTGACCTTCCTACACACTTGCCCCAGGCCCCAGCTGGTAATTGTTCTTATCAAAGAGGCAGTGATACTGGTTCCCCTGGTAACTAATGAGCCCACCTGACATCAATTCCCCTCTAACTGGTAACCTTCCCTTACCTCGGGAGCGAAGACTGCCACCATATCCTGCCCGCCGTCTGCCGCGCATAGTGGGGTGTCACTTCAGGACCTTGCTTCGGACGTGTAAGCTCCCCCATCCATTAAACCATTGATGTCTCTGTTGCTGACTTTGGGCTCTTTCTTCGGTCTTGAAGCTGGGCAAGCACAGGCCTTGTAGGCCTGTGGGGTGCAGCCCAACAAAACTCTGTATCCTGGGACTTCCCTGGCAGTGCAGTGGTTAAGACTCTGCGCTTCCACTGCAGGGGGTGCGGGTTCGATCCCTGGTTGGGGAAATAAGATCTCACATGCCATGCGGCCCAGCAAAAAAACACAAAAAAACAAAACAAAACTCTATATCCTTTAGCAGTCACTCTCAATCCCCTTTCTCCCCAGCCCCTGCCGACCACTACTTTGTATGAATTTGCCTATTCTGAACATTACATATGTGACCTTTCATGATTTGCTTCTTTCACTTAATGTTTTCTAGTTTCATCCAGGTTGTAGCAGGTATCAGTACAGCTAACTCTCTGTATCTGTGGGGAATTGGTTCCAGGACTCCCCAAAACACACACACCAAAATCCTCAGGTGCTCAAGTCACTTATATAAAATGGCATAATATTTGCATATAACCTACCCACATCCACATCCTATACTTTATTTTATTTTTTAAAATTTATTTTATTTTATTATTATTATTTTTTGGCTGTGTTGGGTCTTTGTTGCTCCACGCGGGCTTTCTCTACTTGCGGTGCGGGGGCCACTCTTCGTTGAGGTGAGCGGGCTTCTCATTGTGGTGGCTTCTCTTGTTGTGGAGCACGGGCTCTAGATGCGTGGGCTTCATTAGTTGCAGCACGGGGGCTCAGTAGTTGTGGCTCATGGGCTTAGTTGCTCCGTGGCATGTGGGATCTTCCCAGACCAGGGCTCGAACCCATGTCCCCTGCATTGGCAGGCGGATGCTTAACCACTGTGCCACCAGGGAAGCCCCACACATCCTATACTTTAAAATATCTCTAGATTACTTATAATACCTAAAACAATGTAAATACTGTGTAAATAGTTGCAAATACAATGTGTTTTTACAACTATGTAAATTTGCCTTCCCTAGGCAAATTCAAATTTTGCTTTTTGGCACTGACTGGAATTTTTTTTAATATATTTTTGATCTGTAGTTGATTGAATTTGCAGGTGCAGAACCTGCTGGTATGGAGGGTTGACTGTACTTCATTTCTTTTTATTGATGAATAACATTCTATACCATGTTTTATTTATCCATTCATTAGTTAATAGCTATTATCAACCTTTTAGCTATTATCAACAATACTGCTATGAATATTTGTGTACAAGTATTTGGGTGGACATATGTTTTTATTCCTCTTGGGTATGATATTGCTGAATCATATGGTAACTGTTTCACATTTTGAGGAACTATTTTCCAAAGTGGCTGCACCATTTTACAATCCCACCAGCAATCCATGAGCATTCCAGTTTTTCTCATCCTCATCAACCCTTGTTATTGTCTCTCTTTTCGATTACAGCCATCCTAGCAGGTGAAAAGTATTGTCTTGTGGTTTTGATTTGCATTTCCCTAGCGATCAGTGATGTTGAGCATCTTTTCATGTGCGTATTAGCCATTTGTGTATTTTCTTTGGAGAAATGTTTCTTCTCCATTTTTCAGTTGGATTGTTCTTTATTGTTGTAACATTTTTTTTAACTTAAAAAAATGTAGATAATTTTCAAATAACTTTGAGGAAAAACATTGAAATGGTCTTCCAGTGTTTCAGAGGTTTGAGTAGAAAGGTTACGTTCAGGCTCAAAGAACCTGGAAGGTAGCATACTTCCATTTCCTGGACAGGAATGTCCAGAGAAAAACCCAGCCCATGAGGGAAGATAAGAAGGACAGCAACCTCTTAGTGGAAAGCCATCCCTGAGGGGTTCATCCACGCTTCTGGAGTGGGAGGCAGTTAGTTTTATTTGTTTTATGTCTAGGCTATAATACCCATTATTCAATCAAAATGCTAATCTGGGTGTTACTGTGAAGGTATTTTGTAGATGTGGTTAACCTCTACGATCAGTTGACTTTAAGTAAAGGAGATTATCCTTGATGATCATCCAATTAGTCAAAGGGCCCTAAGAGCAAAATGGAGATTTCCCTGAGGAAGAAGACTATATAGTCTGTGGACTATAGTCTCAGCCCCTGACTGAGAGTTTCCAGTCTGCTGGCTGCACTATAGGTTTCAGGCTTGTCAGCCCTCACAATTGCATATGCCAATTCCTTGAGATAAATCTCTTTACATATGTATGTATAGCCTACTGGTTCTGTTTCTCTATAGAGCCCTGACTAATACAGGGAGGAAGATGTTTTCTTGTCAGGAACTCCCTGTTTGAATGTATTGGAAACACCAGATTTGGGAATGGAGGAAGAAAGCCTGGCAGACAAGGAGAGGGTCTGAGGGGAGGGGTGTTGAGACCCTCCTATCTCAGAAGAAACAGCACCCCATGCCCAGAGATGAGGGCTTGCAATGCTCCCTGGAAAATTCTCCATCTGGATCATCAGATGCATGAGGAACCACTTCTAGAAGCTCACTGTTTCCATTGTTGTTTGTCTCATATCTGCAATGTTTTGTCTTGAGATGAAGAGGTTTCTTTCAGCCTCCTGTGCTCTTGTCCAGCGATCAGGACCTTTTGGTTCAAGGGAGATAATTTGGTTTTGAGAACAAATGATGCTTTCCAGCTTTTCGTAAAGGTCTTTGATTTGCTCTCTGAAGGTCTTCAGCTCTTCATTTGCATGCTCATCTTGTCATTTGCTTCAGAACTTTCCTCCTCTTGTTCCAAGTAATGATCTTCCAGGACAGATAATTTCTCAAGAGACTCCATTTCTTTCTCTTGACAAAGTTCAGTCACTTCATTTCCTCTTCCCTGAAGACTTTGATATGCACTTTTTCAAAAGTCAAGATTTGCTCAGCCTGAATACTTCTAAGATGATTAGTCATGTCGGTTTTTGTGTTTCCTTCTTTAGCAATGTTGATGTAGAATTGATTTCTCCCTCCATCTTGGATGTTCAAATGCACACTCGACTTTTCAACATCAGTCAGTTTCCTCCTGGCTCCTCTGGTCTGGTTATAAATACTGTCTCCACTTCCCAAGTCCAAGTCATTATCTGTGTTCTCTTCTCCAAGGGGAGCTGTCAGGTCTTTCATCTTTAGCCAACATTTCTCCAGAGACTTGACCTGACTCTTCACACATGCCCTGGAGTTCTGTATGAAGGTCCTGAGTCTTTCTTTTGTTGCCCATATAGCATTAAGTTTGCTTTTGCTTTTTCCACTTGTATTTTTGATGGATTTGGTTCCTGCTTCCAGACACAGGATCTTTCTCATGTTATAAGAGATTGGCTTATCTTGATATGAATACTGAAGTTTTTCTTTTCCTAGCTGGTTTGCTATTAAGCATAAGATGGACTAAATCATGTGGTTAGGCATTTCCAGGGTGTCAGGCACTTCTTTCATTGCAGTGTGAAACTGACAAGGCCTTTTATTTTATTACAGCTAGTGCTGAATTGTTAATAGTGTGTTCCTTGACTCTTTGTACAAAAAAATTCTGCCTAAAACCAAGGGAACTGTTAACACGTATACTGTCATGGCACATGGAACCAACTCCCATTGATGCCCAGGAGAGTGAGATGTGGTCTCACATTGTCAGGCACTCCTGCATAGAACTCTGCAGCAGCTCCCAAGTTTGCCAACGGTGCAGCTCCGTGTCAGGACAAAGCCCCTCCACAATATCTAGGCTACACAGAGCCCCCTCTGCTGTCACCAAGTCCCTCTGGGAGTGGAGAACACTGAGCAAGTTTCCGCCCAGAACCAAGCCTGCATCTGGCAACTGGGCAGACTGCGAATGAGAGGGTCAAGGCGGGACAGGAAGAATACAACAGCCCTGTGTCAGATACCCTGATACCCTCAACCTTGTCCAGGGCTCCTTCTTTCTCTACTTAAACCTCTCCTTCTGTGGCCCTGGAGGCCTCATCCTATTCCCTCTGCCTGGAAAATGCTGCCCAGCTGTGGGCAAGGCCCATCCTGTGGTTACTTGGCCTCATTGTCTCTGTGTCCCCTGTGCCCAAGGCAGAGCTTGGCACAGAATAGGTGCTCAGTGCTCCATGAATATTCTTGGAGAGAATGAATGAATGAGTGAACAGATGAAGGAGGGACAAAGCCATCATTTGCCATCCCTGCAGATTCACACGTAACACTAGCTCTGTTGCCTCAGGAGATGGTTCCCTTAGGAGAGCTTAAAACTCCTTTCAAATCCAGTGTAGGATGGTGGAGAGAAAGGGGCAGTGGGAGCTCTGCCCTGGGCTCCTCATTCCTGGGCCACTCCCACCCTGCCATCCCCACTAGGAGACTGTGTTTTATCCGCATGTGTAAATTGGGACAACAATGCCTGCTTCACATGAAGTTGTGAGGAGTAACACAAGAGTAGACATAGAGCCTGGCAGGTAATGGGTTCAAAAGAGTTTAGTAAAATTCCATCATCCAAGGCATTAGCAACTCCTTCCATTAATCCAGTATTCTGTTATTCCACCCAGGTTTAACAAGAGCATTGAGATAAGAAAATAAAATAGCAGTTATAAACTTAAGAAAAAAAGAGATAAAACTCTTTTTACTGTTAACAGTGTATGCCTGGTAAACATTGAGACTCTAATAAAAACTGCTAGAATTAATAAAAGAATTGGGCAAGGTGACTGTATATAAAATAAACAAAAAGTGCAAATGCTTTTTTTTTTTTGAGAAAACTTCATATCGATGTATAAAAAGCAACTGTAGACTGTTAGCTCCTCTCTCCTTCGATTCCCTCCTCTGGAAACCGGCGTCCCCAGGCCTGGTTGGTTCCGCAGCTCGCCAATGCTGAACATATTTTGGGGGGCAGAGAGGTGGGTAGGGAGAACTATTTTATCTGGCTTTTGTAGTTGTTCTCAGCAGGAGCACTCACTGCCAAAAGCTGCTCTGTCATACTTGGAAGCAAAAGTGTCAATCCTTTTTTTTTAGCTCTTAGAGTGAATACTTACCATGAAAATTGGAGGGAAAATTACATTTATAGCAACCAAAACTATGGAATACTTCAGAAAACACTTAACAAGAGAAGTACAGAACCTATAAAGAGAAACCACCGAATCTTATTAAAAGGTATAAAACTAGACTTGAATGAGTGAAAAGACATGCTGCATTCTTTTTTTTTTTTTTTTAATTAATTTATTTATTTATTTATTTTTGGCTGTGTTGGGTCTTCGTTTCTGTGCCAGGGCTTTCTCTAGTTGTGGCGAGCGGGGGCCACTCTTCATCGCAGTGCGCGGACCTCTCACTATCGCGGCCTCTCTTGTTGCGGAGCACAGGCTCCAGACGCGCAGGCTCAGTAATTGTGGCTCACGGGCCCAGTTGCTCTGCGGCATGTGGGATCTTCCCAGACCAGGGCTCGAACCCGTGTCCCCTGTATTGGCAGGCGGATTCTCAACCACTGCACCGCCAGGGAAGCCCCATGCTGCATTCTTGAATGGAAAGATATAAATTCATAGAAGTGTCAATTCTCCAAAATTACTATATACATTCAATTAATTCCAGCTAGAATACTAACAAATTTACTTCATCTTTTTTTTTAGGAATTGACAAAAGGACGTATGAAGAATAAAAGCAGAGGAGGAGATGTTGCCGAAACTTGACCTCTGTTCACTGGTGCCAAATAGAAACAAGGAGACAGAGTTTTGGGTGAAGTAGAAAAGAATAGCTTTATTGCTTTGCCAGGCAAAGGGGGCCACAGTGGGCTAATGCCCTCAAAATTGTGTGTCCCACCCTGGAGGGGGTAGTGAGGAGTCTTATAGTGTTCAAGCAGCAGTGTGTGAGCAGCTCATGGGCATTCTTCTGATTGGTTGGTGGTGAGGTAATTGGGAGTCAACATCATCAACCTTCTGGTTCTAACCGGCCTGGGAGTCTACGTGCTTGCAGGCAGCATACAGATAACTTCTTCCACCTGGTGGGGGTTTCAGTATCTGCAAAACAGCTCACTGGACATGGCTCAGAATATTATCTATAGTCCTTGAGGAGGAACTAAATGTCCTTGACTTTGTTTAATGGCTAAAGTATTATTATTTTGTCTTGCTTGACTGCTTTCCTTTCTTTCTGCATTTTCTCATTTCTCTGATTAAATTTATTCTTTTTTTTTAACATCTTTATTGGAGTATAATTGCTTCACGATGGTGTGTTAGTTTCTGCTTTATAACAAAGTGAATCAGTTATACATATTCATATATTCCCATATCTCTTCCCTTTTGCATCTCCTTCCCTCCCACCCTCCCTATCCCACCCCTCTAGGTGGTCACAAAGCACCAAGCTGATCTCCCTGTGCTATGCAGCTGCTTCCCACTAGCTATCTATTTTACGTTTGGTAGTGTATATATGTCCATGCCACTCTCTCACTTTGTCACAGCTTACCCTTTAAATTTATTCTTTGACTAAAATTTTTCTACAGACAAAAGGCAGGCGGAGGACATGAGTGGGGGTCAGTTCTGGGAAGACCTCATAGGGTCCTGCTCAGTTACAGAGACTTTTCTCCAGAAATCAGAATTGACTAGAAAGCCATGTAATCAGAGCAATCTGTGGCAGACACTGCTAATTTACCTACAATACTCATTCTCCTCTTCCCTGGTGGAACCTGAGATTTACATCTGGGCACATAGCCACTTGGAATAAAGACCATATCTCCAACCAATCTTCCAGCTTAGTTTGGCCACGTAAGTTTTGGCAAATGAGATATAGGAAGAAGTGTCCTGTGAAACTTCAGGAAATGTCCTTAGAGGGAGAGACATATCTTTGTTTCTTTCACCTTCTGTTGGTTGAAAGGCAGTCATTATGGCTAGAGCTTGAGTAGCCATCTTGGACCATGAAAGAAAAGCCATGTGTTGAGGATGGTGAAACAAGAAAGAAGGGGTCTGGGTCCCTGAAACTGTGGAGGGTCAAGATTACTTACCTCTGGACTGCATTTATGGGAGACAGACATAAACTTTTATTTAGTTTAAACCACAATTGCTTTAATTTTTCTGTCACAGGTGAACCTAATTCTAATTGATGTTGAATTTGGTACCTGGAAAGAAGGCACTGCAAGTGACAGAATCTAGATGCTTAATTAATGAGTGCAGTTGGGTTGCAGATGGCAAGGACTCAGGCATTGCAGATTGGAATGCCTGTGACTCTGGTTAGACAGTAGTAAAACATTTGATCGAAACTTTGTGTGTTAGTTACCTATTACTCTGTGGCAAACCACCCCTCCCCGCCAAAACTTAATGGGTTAAAACAACAAGCATTTTATTACCTCACATAATTCTCTGGGTTGACTGTGATCAGCTGGGTGGTTCTTCTGCCAGTCTCACAGGGGTCTTGCATGAGGGTTCAGTCAGATGGTGCCTGGGGATGGAATAGCCAAGATGACTTCACTCACATGTGTGGCACCTTAGTGGGATGGCTGGAAGGGCTGTGACCTCTCTCTCCATGTGCTGTAGCTTGGGCTTCTTTACATGACAGCTGGACCCCAAGTATGCAAAAGTAAAAGCTGTCAGACTTTCTTAAGGATTTAAAGTGATTCACAGTGCCAGCCCAGATTTAAAGGGAGGGTACTGGGAATTCCCTGGTGGTCCAGTGGTTCCCTGGTCGGGGAACTAATTTCCTGAAAGCGGCG